>NC_083104.1:14096920-14356712 GCF_949774975.1 Lagenorhynchus albirostris | reverse complement strand
AACCCAATGGTTGATTTTCAAATACCACTGAGCTCTTTTGAATCAACAACAGAGAAATTGATTTCGCTGGCTCTTTTTTTTTTTTTTTGGAAACTTCACATTCTCTCTTATTTTCTCTTTTTTTCTTTAACAAATGTACATACTCTTTTGATAACATCGGCCTCATTAAGTGCACCATGTTTTTTTCATTTTTCATTTCTGCTATGAATCACAAATACACTTATTAGCAACACCTGCTTAGCTTTAACTTTATCTGTCTCATGACAATGAATATGAAAGTGTTGTTGTTAACTGGGTTAGATGCTTTCTCACTAAGTCAAAACTTATCTGCTTCCTCTTTAAAGAAATATGCATGACATCTATTATTTGGAGAAAAAAACTTGGTAAAGCAGAAATGTGAAGTAAAACTGCACTTGCTGGCTTAGTTACTTATTCAGGAAACATATGGGAATAGTCACCTAGATGAGCATCTTTATGGTTTGTATTGTTGCATAAGAGGCCGACTCAGAATTCAAGGCAGTGGAAGAAAAGTAGGAGAGAGGGGAGATTTTAAACTGTCACTGGAAAATAACTTCTCAATCTTGAGAGGAGTGCATTTATCTCCATTTAACAATGTGAAGGTGGATATGAGACCTTGGGAGACATGCTGAATACTTTTATGTCCATGGTACATTATATATCAACAGGAATTTCTTCATTTGAATTATCAAGAAAAATAGCAGCTGAATCCATATATTAAAGAATGAATCACTATTATTTTCTTACTGTACTTTCTTTTAAACAAATTTCAGCTTCATGCAATCAAACTCTCTATATCATTTTTGAATCCTTTTTTAGAACACTTCCCCGCAAAATATCTACTCTCTGAAGAGAGAGATACCTCCAGTTTGTGGGGAATGATTATCTTATATTTTGTATAGCTCATCTTTTTAGTTTGTTCTTTGTATTAGTTTCCTGTGGCTGCTGTAACAAATTACCATAAACTTAGTGGCTTAAAAAAACAGATTTATTGCCCTACAGTTCTGTAAGTCAGAAGCCTTTAATGGATCTCACTGAGCTAAAGTCAAGATGTTGCCTGTACTTCATTTCTTTCTGGAATTTCTGGAGTAAAATTTTTTTCTTTTTTACTTTTCCACCTTCTAAAGGCCACCCACATCCCTTGGCTCACGATCCCCTTCCACCTTCAGAGCCAGCAATAGCTGGCCAAGTCTATCTCATGTCATATAACTCTCAACCTGATTATTTTACCTCCATCTTCCACATTTGAGTACCTTTGTGATTACATTCAGCCCGTATGGAGAATCCAGGATAGTTGCTTTATCTTAAGGTCAGCTGATTAGCAACCTTAATTCCACCTGCAAACTAAATTCCTAGCCATGTAACCACTAAAAATAATGTTTAAAAAAGAAGAAAAGTTGATATGCTAAGAAAGGAGAGAAAGTTGAATCATATAAAATGATTGATTAAAATCACACAGGCTCACACACACACACATACAGAAAAAAAAAACAGAAAAAGAGTTAAAGGCAAAAGTAGGAATAAAGAACAAGGGCAACAAACAGGAAAAAATATGATAGATAATAATCCAAGTTTGTCAATAATCGCTTTAAATGTCAATTGTCTAAATACACTAATTAAAAGACAGAGATTGAGCAGATCAAACAAAAAACCCAATTATATGTTTTCTACAAGAAACCCACTTTAAAAACAAATTACTAGTATAGAAATTAAACAGGGGACATGACTACAGATCCCATGGACATTAAAATTATAATAAAGGAATATGAACAACCCTGTGCCCACAGATTTGATAATTTAGTTGAAGTGAACCAATCCCTTGAAATGACACAAACTGCCAAAAGTAAGACAAGAAGAAATAGACAATTTGAATAAGCCTGTAACTATTAAAGAAATTGAACCAATAGTTAACAACCTTTCAAAATAGAAAGCACCAGGCCTGGATGGGTCCATATGTGAATTCTACCTTAAAGAATACATTATACCAATCTCTAGAATCTCTTGCAGAAGTCAGAAGCAGAGGGAATACTTCCTAACTCATTCTGTGAGGCTAGTAGTACCCTGATTCACAAAGCAGACAAAGATATTACAAGAAAAGAAAACTACAGACCAATATCTTTCATGAACATAGATGCTAATATCTTCAACAAAATATTAGAAGATCAAATCCAATGAAGTATAAAAACAATTATTCACCACAACATAGTGGAATTTATCCCAGTTTTTCCAGTCTGGTTCAAACCTTGAAAATCAATTAATGAAATCCACCACACTAATAGGCTTATAAATCACATGATCATTTCAATTGATGCAGAAAAAGCATTTGATAAAATCCAGGACTCATTCATAATAAAATCTTTCAGTAAACAAGGTGTAGAAGGGAACTTCCTCAACTTGATAAAAAATATTTACCAAAAGAACCCTACAGCTAACACAATCCTGAATGCTAAGCAACTTGAAGGTTTCTCACTAATTTCAGTCACAGGACAAGGATGTCCCTCTTATCACTAAATTAATATCCTGGACCTCATTAAAATTAAACACTTCTCTTTGTAAGACAATGTCAACAGAATAAAAAGATAAGTCACAGACTGGGAGAAAATATTTGCAAAATACACTTCTGATAAAGTAATGTTATTCAAAAATGTACAGACAGCCCTTAAAACTCAATAATAAGACAATAAACAACCTGATTTAAAAATGGGCCAAAGAACTTAACAGATATCTCACCAAAGAAGATATACACATAATGAATAAGCTTATGAAAAGATGTTCTGCACAATTTGTCATCAGGGAATTGCAGATTAAAACAATATACCACTACACATCTATTGGAATGGCCAAAATCCAAACACTACCAACACAAAATGCTTGTGAGGCTATAAAGAAATAGGAACTTTCATTCATTGCCCGTAGGAATGCAAGATGGTACAGTCACTTTGAAAGATGGACATTTTCTTACAGAACTAAACATATTTTTACTATACAATCTAGCAGTTGCACTTCTCGATATTTTCAAAGGATTTGAAAACATATATCTACACAAAACCATCCACGTGTGTGTTTATAGCAGCTTTGTTAATAACTGCCAAAACTGGATGCATGCAAGATGTCTTTCAGATAGTGAATGGATAAATAAACTGTGGTACATCCAGACAATGAGTATTATTCAGTGATAAAAAGATATGGGCTATCAAGCCATGAAGAGACAAGGAAGAACTATAAATATATATTCCTAACTAAAAGAAGCCAGTTCAAAAGGGCCACATACTGTATGATTCCAACTGTATGACACCTTGGAGGGGCAGAACTACAGAGACGTTAAAAAGATCATTGGTTGTCAGGTATTAGGGCCAAGGAAGCACAGAGATTTTTAGGGTACTTAAACTGTTCTGCATGATACCCTAATGGTGGGTATATATCATTAATCATTTGCAAAATCCCATAGATTGTACAACATCAGGAATGAACCATAATGTAAACTGTGGAGTTTAGATGATAATGATATATCAGTGTAGGTTCATTGAATGTAACAAATGTACCACTCTGGTGATGGATGTCGATAGTAGGGGATGCTGTACATGTGTGGGGACAGGGTAGATATAGAAACTCCCTGTACTTTACACTTCATTTTCCTGTGAACCTAAAACTGCTCTAAAAAATAAAGTTTATTAAAAAAAATCTTTTGTAAGGTTTAATCAACTGCTATCAATTTTTTAACGTATTTAAAAAATACATGTCAGTTAGGAAGTATCATTTGTAGTTGTTCAATAACAAAACTAAGAAACTGGAGAAGAAGTAGAATAGAGCCATGAAAACATTGGTTTTGGGTCTGAACAAAAAATGTTTCACTAATATGATAACATTAACTTATATAAATCTGTTTTTTTAGTTTACAAAGGTGATCTCATTTACTTTACCTTATTTCATCAACATTGTCTATGAGGTTCATGGATAATCATTTATTTTTCTTATTCAAGGTGAGGAAACTGAGGCTCAGTGATCTGCCCAAGTTGCAAAATAGTAAGTAATAATTTTTTTTTAATCTATAGTATGTTCATTATTCCTTTGCCTACAAGATAGCAGACAGAAGACCTGATGTAAAAGTAAAACACTGCTATTACTCCTAAGGTACTTTTGATACTCTAAAGAACAATTTGTATAAAATAATCCATTATTTTAAAAATCTCCCACTTATTTACTAGTGAGAATATTTAGTTACCAACTATAGTTTGTAATGTAAAATAGTTATTTCAATGTTCTTGATAAGAAAAGAATAATCAATCATGTTATAAAATCAAGTTTGAATTTAATTTTGAAGCCTTATAATGGGAGCAAAATGGTAGCTCAAAGAGAATTAACAGTGAACTAGAAACTTAAAATTCACAGTCTGACTCACTATTTCGCAGTCTGGCATTCATCATATGCCTCAGTTTCTACTCTAAAATGACAAGGTTGAGACTAAATGATCTCAAGCTTTAAAATCCTCTGATTCCATGCACATGTGGCACTATATTTTAAAGCACATATGCCTCCTGAATAGTGAAATAAAGTCAGTAAGCACACATAAATTGCATGGTGATTAAATTTACTCAGAGCTAAACGTCATAGCTTATTAGCCTTACATATGAAAAACTTGCCTAATGAATCAAACTTGAAGGATCCGTCAGTGTGTTGCCCTTTGACAGAGAACAAGAACTGTGAAACTGCTGATTTTATCCTAGTGATTCTTGTTCTGTCGGTCACACACAGAAGAAAGAGGGGGCATTAATACATATCAGCTTATAAAAGAAAAAAAAAAGAGTTTCTTTTGACATTGCAACGAACCATAATAGTTTTAATGAATATTACTGCTAAAGAACTCACGCAAATTAGCATTTCCTCATATGCCTTAGCTTGAAAGAAATTAAATTTGGTCTAAATGAATTAAACCATTGGACCTAAGAGACATCTGATCATTTCTACCTCTCAATTATTTTACTTTTGGTCAGTTTTTCTTGGAAACAATTATTTGCTTTGAAACAATGCTGTTGTGTTTGGATCTATTTCTATACTGTACTTATGCAGCTCAAGAAGTTGTAGATTGTGGATTCCAAGTTCAGTACCTGCTATGAAACACTATATGTTAATGGGGATAATTTCAGAATCAGATTTATCCTGAAGGTTGATAATCCATACCACTACTACTAAGTGTTGCAGTTCCTTTAGGTATGATGAACAGTGTTTAAATTACAAGGGAACCCAGGAGTCAGTGGGAAAAAAAGAATTTGTGGGAGTTGTCCAAAGATAATTTGCTACAAAGCAATTCTTGTTTAAGTATCAATAACCAGATTAAAATTGAGGCAAAAGTGAAATCTTATAGTTCATATGGGTATGTTGTAAAACATATGCTCTTTATATGTTGTGACATCATATGCACGACAGAACAGTTATTAAAACAAATATCAGTGTTCAGGATTATGGTGAACATTTGGTTATACTGGACAACTGTTGCCAACCAAATGAGGAAACATATGCAAAAGAAGATGATGTAAACCACTGTTTCTCACTCTTGCTGGTATTGACATTTGGGGCCAGGTAATCTATTGTAAGGAGATCACCTGTGCAATGTGGGATGTTTAGTGGCATCCCTGACCCCTATCCATTAGATGACAGTAGCACCATCATGCCCAAGTTGTAGAAACCAAAAATGTCTCTAGACATTGCCGTATGTCCCAAGAAGGGCAAATTCTCTCCCCAGGTGGAAACCACTGGCATAAACAAAGATTTCAGAGAACTAAGATACTCACCATAAGAGAAAGCTTCTTGCATCTTATATTTCAATAAGCCAGTGAGGGATCGCTAGTCTGACACTGGTGGTGTCACTAACATGACTAAGAAAAAGTGTATTGGAATGTACTGGTGTATTTGTGCCTGTTGTTGCTTGTCTTAAGCCCTAACATTATAAATGAGAGTGGTGGTTTTATTTATTTTGAATTTGCCTTTGTTTTGACACCATCCATAAAAAAGCATTGTGGAAAGATTTAGAATTTCAGACCAATAACTCTCTCTTGCATGCCTAACAGATTGGTGCAATATATAAGGTAGAGTGGTTCATTGCACACTTAAGGAAGCATAATGTATACAGGAGAGGGAGTGGGTGGAGGGCATGTCACATTGTTACTCGAAGGATAAATAGTACAAATCCTTTCTCTCCAGAGTGCTCCAACAGAAAAAATAAATGTTTAGACAAAACAGAAAGGAATAGCTGTCAACTATTGAGTTTAGTAAGCATTTTGCAATGTATTAAACTCTCTCATACATTTATCAAACCCTATTTCCCTCTACTCTAGAACTGAATGTTAGAGGGCAGGTATTTTCAGAAATATACACCTACATAACACAAACAAAGAAAACAAAGAGAAGGGGTCGCCTATCAATTTTATGGATGGAGAATCGTTTACAGTAGGGTACCTGGGAATAAACACTCTGTCCAGCCTTTTTTCACATTTTGATAAAGATCAGATTCTCACATAATTGATCTAAAAGAAAGAGTACAAAATGGAATATGTTAAGTTCGCAGATGACGCTAAGCTTATCTGAGTAGTTACGAGCTGATGAAGATAAGCTGTGGAAAGAACCCACAAGGATTTCAGAGACACCTCAGAAAGAGACTATAAACCTCTGTTACTGCAGTTATTGAGTGGTATGTTTAAGAGGCAATCTAAATTATTCTTATGAAATAATGGATGCTAAACTATCAGTCTTCACTCTAAAGAAAAGCTAGAAGTGACTTTTTAAAACTAAAATTATGGGACCAATGATTTCCAAAGATAGAAAACATTAAAAATATATTTTTTCGACAGATGAATGGATAAAGAAGATGAGGCACATATATACAATGGAATATTACTCAGCCATAAAAAGAAACAAAATTGAGTTATTTGTAGTGAGGTCGATGGACCTAGAGTCTGTCATACAGAGTGAAGTAAGTCAGAAAGAGAAAAACAAATACCGTATGCTAACACATATATATGGAATCTAAAAAAAAAAAGAAAAGAAAAGAAAATGGTTATGAAGAACCTAGGGGCAGGACAGGAATAAAGATGCAGACGTAGAGAATGGACTTGAGGACACGGGGAGGGGGAAGGGTAAGCTGGGACGAAGTGAGAGAGTGGTGTGGACATATATACACTACCAAATGTAAAATAGATAGCTAGTGGGAAGCAGCCGCATAGCACTGGGAGATCAGCTCGGTGCTTTGTGACCACCTAGAGGAGTGGGATAGGGGGGTGGGAGGGAGACGCAAGAGGGAGGAGATATGGGGATGTATGTATACATATAGCTGATTCACTTTGTTATAAATCAGAAACTAACATACCATTGTAAAGCAATTACACTCCAATAAAGAAGTTAAATATATATATATATTTTATATATATATTTTTAGTAGGATAAAATATAGGTAGTAATAACAATACAAAAATAACAAAGGCAATATTCTCCTAACATCCAGATAAATTATGATAAATCTAAACATATAAGCTTGTTTTGTTATAACTGCCCCTTCAACAAAGATATAGTGAATGGTAAAATGGTTTTGCATCAAGCAATAAATATGATCAGTAAATTTAAGCCTCACTTAGGTAAGAATAAACTACAAGTAAGAATTCTTTCCATCTGCACAGAGGATATATTCATCATTTATAAAGTCATGGAAAATGTGATTAAGATAGACATGGACTTTTTCAACAAAACCTAGAATAAAATAACTGGCAGATACCAATTATGCTTGGGAAGGTAACAAAGAATAAAAACATCAGGTCTTGTAGCTAACACTTCAGTGAACCTGGAAAAAGTCCTAATATAATGCATATCAAGACTTTACTTATACATTTACTTGTGTGATTGTTTGTTTCAGTGTCAACATATAAGTTATATTTGGACTAGCCATAAACATATGGAATTTTTTATCAGAGAGGACAATTATGCCTTCCCACATATCAAACGTGAGATATTCATAAAAACAAGTGAGGTAATTGATATAATAGACATTATAAATTATAAAAGTAATGCAAATAGGAGCTAACTTGAGAATATTTATGGCTCAGACCTTGATTGTGGCCATGGTAGATTGTTCAATGGCCACAAATTCTTCCTCTCCTTATGTCTGCATTCTTTAGGAGTCACCACCTGCACTGACTCTGAGCTTAGGCTTATGACTTGCTTTGACTGATGAGATAAGAGCAAACATAGAGCAAGCAGAGATTTGAAAAGTGTTTTTTGTTGAGGCCTTCCCTTTCTTGTTCTGTTTGGAATCCTTCCACTACCATGAGAAGAAGACTGAGAAAGCCTGTCAAAAGAAGATATGTGACCTCATATCTCCATGACACCAGCCAACATCCAACAAGTACAAGACATGTGAGTGAGGCTGTTCAAGATATTTCAGACCTAATGAATGACCACAGACACATTAGTAGGTCCAGTAGAGATCAGCCAACTTGGCCAAAATCAGAATTGTCCAATTCACCCACAGAATCATGAGCTGAATAGGTGATTTTTTTAAGCTAGTAAGTTTTGGGGTGTTTTGTTTTAGAGAAGAAGCTTTTTTTTTTTTAACTTTTTGCTACCTAGAAGTTATATACTTTTACATTTGGTCCCAACCCTTTGAATTTTACCTCATGGAGTCACACTTTCACAAGAGCAAGCCCCACAGAGCTTTGAGGAGGAACAAGTGAGATGACAGACATGAGAGTGTACTGCAGATTATAAAAAGTAATTCAGGGAACAAGATGGAATAGATTCAATTTTCTCTACCCCTCCCCTCTGAATACAACTATATGCTCTAGAAAAATATTTCACAGCAAATAAAAAAAAGACTGAATGGTGGAAATAAGAAGTTGGACTGTCAAGGAACCTCAAAACTTGAAGTATGACACCATAGAAAATTTCTTGGATTTTCTTTTTATCTATCATATGTCTTAGACTGGGCACTGGAGAGTGCTGCGATCTGGAACTGCCTACAGGCATAGGAAGAAAACAAAAACAAAATGAAACAAACTAAAAAAAAACAAGTAAAGCCTGATTTCTCTGGGCAAAGGATTAGCAAAGGGAAGACCAGCTACCCTGCCCCAGAGGCACCAGCAAAGATAGCATAGAATACCCTTTGGCACTGGATGGTTAGAGAATAGGTCAGAGGAAGCACTCTCCATATCATGAGTCTAGTGTCCCCCACCCAATGGCTCATGGAAATACCATCCATCCCCAAAGTGATTCCTGAAAGAAGTCAGTGGGCATGCAAAATAGAACTAGAAAAACAAAACAGACCAGATTAGCATTGCAAGATATCAGAAAATTAAAATTCTCCTTGGAATATAACCCAGAAAAGCAGGCCATAACCTACATGCTAAACTTAAACAGAGACTTCCTACTAGAATAAAAGATTTAAATAATATCAAGAGTCTCCTAACATAACATGTAAAATGTCCAAAATACACCCAAAAATGACTCATTATACCAAGACCAGGAACCGCATGGCTTTAATGAGAAAAGACTATCAGATAATATATTGCTAATATTGAGATGAATCAGATGTTGTAACTATTTGACAGAAACTTTAACACAGCCATCATAACATAGCTTCAATAAGTGATTAAAAATTCCCAACACAAGTGAAAAAATACAAAATATGGGCATTATTATTTGCTAATATCTGTTATATAACTTATTCAAAAGAATATATAGTCCAAGTAGGAATTATAGAACTGAAAGATACACTAACCAAAATAGAAAGCTCACTGGATAGACTCAGTAGTAAAATGGAGTTGAAAGAAGACAGACCAAGAAACTTAGAACCATGGAATTTACTCAATCTGAACAGCAGAGAGAAAAACAGAAAATCCCTCCTCTCCCTTCCCCCCACTGCAAAACAGAGAGACAGAACAGAGCCTTAGGAAACTGATACAATAACAAAAGATCTAAGATTCATATTATTCAAGTCCCAGAAAAAGAGGAGAAAGAACTGGGGGCTGAAAAGTTATTCAAATAAATAGTGGCTAAAAATTACCCACATTTGGTGGGATATATAAGCCTACAGATTCAAAAGCTGAGCAAATCTAAATAAGATAAACATGAAGGAATCCGTCCAAGACACATCATAATTAAACATCTGAAAAGATATAAACAATTTACGTTTATTGTAAAGACAATAAAAAGTTTTACAAGCAACCAAGGGGATACCAAATCAAGTGACAGCTGATTTCTCGTCTGAAACTATGGAGACTAGAAGCAATTCACATAATATTTTTCTATGCAAGAAGAAAAGAACTGTCAGATGTGAATTCTATACCTGGAAAACCATCTATCAAGAATAAATGGAGGGCTTCCCTGGTGGCGCCGTGGTTGAGAGTCCGCCTGCCGATGCAGGGGACAGGGGTTTGTGCCCCAGTCTGGGAAGATCCCACATGCCGCAGAGCGGCTAGGCCCGTGAGCCATGGCCACTGAGCCTGCGCATCTGGAGCCTGTGCTCCACAATGGGAGAGGCCACAACAGTGAGAGGCCCGCGTACTGCAAAAAAAAAAAAAAAAAAAAAAGAATAAATGGAAAATAAAGACAGTTTTCAATGGAAAATGAAGACATTCTCAGAGTGAAAAAAAAAAAAAACTAAGAAAATATGTTGCAAATAAACCTTTAAAGCATATCTATAGGAAGCTCTTTGGCATAAAACGAATGATAACAGAAGAAGGCATAAACTTCAGAAAGAAAATAATAATGGAATGGTAATAATAATAGAATAATAGTAGAATAGAGTAGTAAAATAATAATAGAAGGGCATATAATAGACTTATGCTGATGAATCTCTTAGATCATATTCGTTGGTGGAAATAAAAAAAATAATATCCGTTTTGTTAAAGTATGGAGAGGAAATACTTGGAACAACTAGATAGATAGATAGATAGATTTTTTTTAACTGGGAGAGTAAAAGACCTAAATGGAAGTAAGTTTTAAATACTCCACTGGAAGTAGTTAAAGGATGACACCAGTAGACTATAATAATTCACATTTGCATATTGTAATACCCAGAGCAACCACAAAAAAGTATTCAAAGCAATAGGCTCAAAAATGCTATAAATAAATCAAGATGGAATCCTAAATATATGTTCAAATAACACACTTAAAGGAAAGAAATGGAAACAGAAGGAAAGAAAAACAGAAGAAACAAAGAAAACAAATCACGAGCTGTCAATGATGCAAATATAACAAAATATAATCTGGAATGCAATTGTATGGGACAGGACATGAATGTGGACTACTACCTTTGGAACTCATAGACCAGATATCTGAATTTGCCTTTACTATGCTTAAAAATGGCTGTATGATTTAAATATTTTTTGGTGACTATATAAGGTGTTATTCATTTTGGAAAGAACTCTCCCTCATTTAGCCAAGGGTAAGAGATTCTTGATGGAAAACTCCATTAAAAAATTAAGTTTTCTTCCAAGTATATGGAAACAGTTGATGGCTTTCAAATTTCAGGGTGTATGTGTATGTGTGTGTGTATGTATATATATATATATATATATATATATATATATATATATATATATATATATATATATATATATATATCACTGCATACCTTAGTGATTTCAAGTTCAGTCCTGTAGTGTAAGGTACACAAGAAAATGTAATGAAAACAGTAAATGGAGATTAAAACCACGAAATTTCATTTTTCACCCAGTGAATAGGTACACATTTAAAAGCTTGATAATACCTGTGTCTATGGGAGTTTGAGGGTATAGATACTCTCTTCCACTGCTAATGAAAATGTCACTTAATATAGGGAAATTTAGTAATATCTATTAAAATGCAAACAAGCCGGTCCTGTGACCCAACATTGCCACTCACTGCTCATCTATCCTAGAATAACAAATAATTACAATGCTCAGTGCTATACATTACAAAACTGTTTATAAAAACAAACATTTTGAAACAACCTAAATGTTCATGAATAAGGTGATGACTAAATAAATAATGATATGTCTGTACTAAAGGATAAGATATATTTCAAAAGCGATAAAGACTTATACACACTCACATGGGAAAGTATTGGAGTGAATAAAGCAAAGTGAAGGACAAAATATATAATTGGATACCATTTATATTTTTAAACACATCAAAAATACTATATTTCTTAACAGATATACATAGATAATTGCATAGAGAATAAGGTCTGGAATGCTACACCTCAAACTGAGATGGTTGGCAATTTTAAAGATGGGAAAAAGAACCAAAATTCAGGATGGTAGCCAATGAAAGATTTTTGCCTTATCTGTAATATTTTATTTATTCAAGGAGAAAGTATTAATTTATAACAAACATTTTAAAAATGTGTTCAAACACAACACAAATAGTTTTTAAATGTGTTCAGACACCATAAAGGCTTTAAAAACTACAGACTATTATTAAGGTCTAAAATATGTGCTTTGAATATTTTAAAATCTGTTTCTTTGTTTTCAGTACACAAATGTCTTGACAGCAGACTGCCAGGAGGCTGCAAGCAGGAACTAGGTCATTTTCAGGAAGGCCATGCCATGCCTGTAGGGTTTTCTAGGACACAATTTATAAGGCCAACTCAGAAAAGTAGTATCAGTGAACTGTAAGTCTTTGCATGAAGAATCTGTTTGGAAGAAGATAAGACAGAAAATAGGGCATTGAGTCAAAGGTCAAAAGAGCAGATTAAATGAAACTTAAGAATGAGTGAAAGTGACAGGTTGCCAGAGAGATGGAACTGTATCTTGTACAGAGAGACTGAGGCAGAGATGCATACCAGAGCCCTTCAAGGGTGACTTACAAATATACCATCATGGACAGCAAATGATGTGGCAGCCTCCCAGCAAACAAATTATATAAATTAATTGTGGTCACTAGTCCTGGCTTTTACAATTTTCTCTGGAAACTATTAGGATTTTTATTCTAATCTTAATGTTCTGAAATTTCAGATATATACAAACATATTTGGAACCAATTGACTTGGAGGTTTTTTGGTTTGTTTTGTTTTGTTTTCTGTTTGATTTGCTTTGCTTTGTTTTTGTAAATCCTGCCCAACACTGAGTGTGCCCTTTTTATCTCATATTTTCTTTACTTAGAATAGAATTTCCTTTTTTTATCTCTTTAATTATTGCCTACTCTGTAGTAGATATTATTCTTTTGAAGCTCCATTTAGATGTTTTTTTTTAATCACCTGAACCTATTTTCTAAGTCTCTTAACTTTTTCATGATTTATCTCCCCCTTTATTTTCCAGCTTTCTCAGTCATTCTACAGCCATGCCCATTTTGCACATTAGCTTATCTATCTCTACAATTTTATTTTTTTATTTTGATGACTCTAGTTAGTTCTTTGTTATATCCACCTAGTCTTACAATTGAATAAAATATAGTATCACTCTTAAAACATTATATTTAATTTTTCAAAATCTTGTTCTCTTGCTTTTGTTTCCATATGTGTAAGTTTATGCCAATGTTGTTTGCTCTTCCTCTTCAGTGGTGTAAGCTTTCTGCAAGTGTTGAGAAGGAATTGTGTATTCATCTTAGTAGTTGAGAATTCCTATTAGGCTCTCTCTTTTATTCTTTGCACAACTAACCAGCTCCAGCCATGGCCTTAACTTCTGCCATTTATTAGGGATAATAGGTATAGCATAGAACTAGACCCTGACCGAACAGCTGGTTATCTGTAATGCTCCTCATTCCTCTCAGTCATTTATTGCCAGATAACCAGGTACTGCCCTGAATCTCTGATGTAAACTCACTTATTCACTGCTCTTTCCTGGAAACAAATACATAGGTCTTAGCTGCCTATTCCAAGAGGCATTTAACAGAGGTTGAACTCTCAGATTGTTTCAATGATCCAGGAAATTGCTTCTGGAACTTCTACTTTTCTATACAGTAGCAGTATCCCTTCTAAATAAGTGATACCTCTTGATCTTTGGAGCTACAATTTCCCTTTTCAATTTCTATCTGCCAATGATTGCTCACAGCTTCTATCTACCAATGATTGCTCAAAATTCCCTTGTTCCAGCTATCTTTTTAGGGGAGTGGCTTTTAGGAATGGGGTGCTGTGAACTTGCCACATATTCGTATTTTGCCACCTTAAAATGAAAATCTACCATCTAATCTTTATTGATGTCTACAGATCAAAAGCTAGGGCATCAGGGATCTTAGCTTCTAACAGCGAAGGCCTTTATAGGGGCTTTGTTAAAAGAACTTAAAATGATGCATTTGTATGTATTAAAATTTCAAATAAACATAACCTTTGACTCAGTAATTTAAATTCTAAGTATTTGACCAGTATTGTTAATGATACCATTAAGTCAAGATGCTTAGTTAAGGACATTTACTACAGAATTTTTTGAAATTACAAAACACTGAAAGCCATCTGGATGTCCTTCAAAACAGCTGACTACATTTTTGTCTACTTATACTGTGGTATATTATGCAGCTATTATGAAGAATGAAGAAAACATGCATGCACTGATTCCAGGTCTGGCAAAGATTCGCCTTTAAATGAAAATATCAAGTTATTGAGAAGTCCAGGAGAGACTGAATAAGGAAACAGACAATGGCCAGACCAGATAGATAGATAGATGGGTAGATAGATACATAGATAGATAGGTAGATAGATAGGTAGATAGATAGATGTCTGATCCACAACAAATAATCCAGGAAATCAACTCATTATCTAGCTACATATAGCCAACCTATTTATAAGTCAGACTTATAGGTAGTCAGACTGATATCTCTAGTTACCAGTTCAGGAAGCCAAACAATAACCTTTGTAACAGTTGGCCCCACATGGCCAGGATTTGATTAATAACTGACAGCTTCCCTAATTTTTGTCCCACTTCCAACTTAGGACAAACCAGAGAACCCCAAATATGCACCCCTAACCAATCACATAGGATGTCCCATTATTAATTAGCTTGCCTACCTACAGCTTCCCCATGCCAACCATCTCCAATCAGGGCATACCTGAAGCCTTCCATTTTCTCCATTAGAAAGCTCTCCCATTCCCCTGCCTGTCTTTGAGTGCCCAAAGAAATGATGGTGGCTGACTCCCTCGCTGTAGCAAATTCTGTGTAAATATTCCCTGTTCATTCTCATTTGATTGGTTTTCATTTATTCCTACATATATAAAGTACAATGTTATTTGTAAACATAAAGTATATGGTACATAAACAAGTGTACATGTTTAAATCAACAACAAAAAAGGATACATGTGATTTTGTTAAGGACGGGGGATAGCACATGTTAGTTTTGTAATTCAAAGTACTACAATAGATAACATTCATTAACCCACTCATTTATGCACATAACTTATTTCATACAACAAATTATTCTAATAGTCATATTTAATATGATTTTAAACTATCTTTATAAATATATTTATTTTACTGAGTACTCCTTGTGGCTATTTTAGGAGACACCTGACAGTCGCTCTTCTTTGTGAATGAGAGTTCAAAACTAGAGAGTCCTTAAAATGACTTGACAATAATTTATGTTTGAACCACAAATATTTAGCTTAGTGTGAAATTTTTTTAATGCTTTCCTTCTGTTCTTTTCAATATTCACCCCATGTTTTATTCTCAAGTTAGACTCAGGCACTCTAAAATGTACTCGAGTTTTATCTTAAGTATTACTATATCCAAAGGAACAAAGAATATTCTTTATCAGTCCCTTCCTGCTGGACTTCCTAATGCATTTGATTCCCAACTATTAACCCAGGAGACCTATTTTCACAATCACTTTGTGCTTCTTAAGACCCTACAGGTTTACTAGTGTATAGACATTCTTATAAAGATTATTACTTTTTTTTGGTACCGAACAGTGTTTTCCAATATACTCTTGGCTTGTGGCTAAAAGATGAATAGAAGTTCAACCAGTCAAACCACTGGGGATCTCAACTGTTCTCTGGAAACACTATTTGCTTGGGGGAGAACCACCCTGGGAAAGTGAACTTCTAACAGTATCTTGTAGCCTTTTGTTAGGAAAGTAGAAAAAGACCCATCATTTAGTCAACCATCAAGACTTAAACTGCCTCAAAATATTTTTCAACAGCTCTTGACAAATGAAAATGTGTAATTATAACAAAATAACTGCCATCAATTAAGATAGATTTCGGTTCTTGGTGAAATGTTTAAGGAAACTCATAAATTAATCTACTTTCCCAAACCTTTCACTGTCTACATGGGTAATAGAACCCATGTGTTGATAGAATTAAAAAGAGGAAATTGTTTTGTTTTAACTTTTTCTTTCCTCTTAAGGGCCTTCTAAATTGTAAATTGCAAGTTTTATAAGTGAAAGAAAGCCAGTTTATAGGTCTTGTCAAACTATCTTATTTCAATGGTTTTACTTAAGTTTTTAAAATCATTTTAGGTAGAAAAATCATCAATTCATAAATAACTTTTGGTATGTACTCAACATTCTACTTGTCTCTATAGAATTTTTTTAAAAATGCAAGGTTCCATCTCCTACAAGAACTTGGGGAACTCACTTGTAAATGATGTATTTTAATCTTACTCAGGTCACTTACATCAATTATATTAGTAACTATGAACAAAAGTTACAAAATGGCTAATCAAACAGCAAAGGCCAAATGGACAAGAAAATATACCAGGGCTTTGAATTATATATCAAATAGTTTTTCATAATAAACAAACATATAGTTATTCTTTAAAATTTTGTATTGCCTGTTACAAAGTATACTGGGTAAAATTGTGAGTGAAGGCAAATGTAGTGACTACATGCCAAGTGAAGTATATATAGAAAGATACAGATATAGATATTTAGATATAAATATATCCCATTATTGAGAAAATATGATTCCTAATCGTATTAATTATTTATCCCTTTCAATTTTATTCAGTATACCATTACTCAAAATTTCACTTGTTTTTGCAGAAAAGACAAAGGATTAGTTGTCTGTGGCCATGGAATTCTGATAGCCATTTATCCATTTGTCAAAAAATCCATGATTAAAAGAAATACATAAAATGTCACCATAACTTTTTGCAGTGACTTTGTTGGATTCAAATAACCAGAAATGCATATTTTAGGAGCATAAGTTTTTTAGGACAGATTGTTTGGATTGACTACCATTTATGAAGGTGGTGGGGAGAGAAAAAGTACTTGGTTGAAATGAAAGTGTTGCATGGATTCTGAGTTTATCTGGTGTTGATTCCATTCCAACTTAATCTACACATTCCTATGTCATTTATTGCCATGGTAACTGGATACTCATTTTAAAAATCACATCAAAATGTGAGTGGGAAAAGATTCGATATTTAAGTGGATATAAACTCTTAACGTGATGTGAAACATTTTAATGATAAATGAATATTTAAGCAAAACCATATCTGATATAATAAAACTAATAGGTTTAAATTAGTGATTGCTAGTTTGTCCCCATATTCATGGAATATAAACATTACTGTAGCTTTCTTCATATAACATTAATTATTTTGTGCTGATTTTTTAAAGTAATATATGCCATTGATAGAAACAGCTTGGAACCATACCCAGAGAAAGGTCCATAAGGTAATGTTCTGGGTTTCTGTCATGCCTTATAGGGAGACGTTCACAATGTCTAGAACCCCTGATGTCCTGAAAATTAAGGAGGAGTATGTCCTCAAATTCCTTGCAGCAGGAACCCACTTAGGTGGCACCAACCTTGACTTCCAAATGGAACAGTACATCTATAGAAAGTTACGTAATGTCATCTACATCATAAATCTAAAGAAAACCTGGAGCAGTTTCTGCTAACAGCTTTCACCCTTATTGCCATTGAAAACCTGACTGATGTCAGTGTCATGTGGTCCAGGAATTATCCCAGTAAACTGTGCTGAAGTTTGCTGATGGCCCTGGAGCCACTGCTGTTGCTAGCCACTTCACTCTGGGAAACTTCACTAATTAGATCCAGGCAGTCTCTGGGAGCTGTAACTGCCAGGGATGACCACCACCCTCTCACAGAGGTGTCTTGGTTAGCCTACTATCATCACTGTGTGAAACAGTTTCTTGTCTGTGCCATGTGGACATTGTCATCCAGTACAACAACAAGGGAGCTCACTCAGCAGGTCTAATGTGGTGGATGCTGGCCCCAAAGTTCTGCACATGCGTAGCACTAATTCCTTGTGAACACCCATGGGAGGTCATGCCCAATCTCTGTTTCTATAGAAATTCTGATGAGATTGAAAAGGAAGAGCAGGTTCCTGCTGAAAATGTCACTACCAAGGAGGAATTTCAGGGGGAATGGACTGCTTCAGCTCCTGAGATTACTGCTACTCAACCCAGAGGTGCAGACTGGTCTGAAAGTATGCTGGTTCCCCAGTGCCAATCCAGCAGTTCACTACTGAAGACTAAGAGTGCTTAGCTTGCTGCTGAAGACTGGTTTGCAGCTCCCACTGCTCAAGCCACTGAGTGTCTTAAGCTGTACTTCTACAGACGCCTAAACAGAAAATGGAAATAAGATCTATGGAAAATAATATTTCTTTAAAAAAAAACAAAAAACAAGCTTGGAACATACAGAATACATAAGGAAAAAAAGTACCCATATTTCCCATATGCAAGGATAACATTTGCCATTATTTTGAGGTGTTTAATTTTAGCTTTAATAAGTAGACTAATTTATTCATTTGTATTTACTTATTATATGTGAAGAGCCTTCTGAAGGAATGACAAAGAAGTGTGATGAAACCATGGATGAATAAAAAGAATAAAATAAAAGAAGATCTGTATTTATTTCTTTGGAGAAAGACTCTAGCAGGGTGTATCAGAAGAACCATTGACTGCAGCTAACATATGCCTAACTAATAGTGCTTTTTATATTACAAATTAATGTTTTCCATATCAAGGATACTCTGGAGTCAGTATAAGTATTCATTCAACTACTCAATGATATTATTATCAAGGACATTAGTATACTACCACTCCAATATCCCTAGTGTGCTTACTTCTCACCTCATGCTGCCAAGGTGGCAGCTGAAGCCTCTCACTGCTTGTCTAATTCAAGGACAGATAAAAATAGAAAGGACTCTGCCCACCAGAGCAACACCCAGCTCCACCCACCACCAGTCCCTCTGATCAGGAAACTTGCACAAGCCACTTAGATAGCCTCATCCATGAAGGTGGAGGCAGCAGAAGCAAGCACTACAGTCCTGTAGCCTGTGAAACAAAAACCACATTCACAGAAAGATAAACAAGACAAAAAGGCAGAGAGCTATGTACCAGATGAAGGAACAAGATAAACCCCCAGAAAAACAACTAATTGAAGTGGACATAGGCAACCTTCCAGAAAAAGAATTCAGAATAATGATAGTGAAGATGATCCAGGACCTCGGAAAAAGAATGGAGGCAAAGATCGAGAAGATGCATGAAATGCTTAACAAAGACCTAGAAGAATTAAAGAACAAACACCTAGAAGAATTAAAGAACAAACAGAGATGAACAATACATAACTGAAATGAAAACTACACTAGAAGGAATCAATAGCAGAATAACTGAGACAGAAGAACAGATAAGTGACTTGGAAGACAGAATGGGGGAATTCACTGCTGTGGAACAGAATAAAGAAAAAAGAATGAAAAAGAAATGAAGACAGCCTAAGAGACCTCTGGGACAACATTAAATGCAACAACATGCTCATTATAGGGGTCCCAGAAGGAGAAGAGAGAGAGAGAAAGGACTCAAGAAAATATTTGAACAGATTATAGTTGAAAACTTCCCTAACAGGGGAAAGGAAATAGCCACCCAAGACCAGGAAGCACAGAGAGCCCCAGGCAGGATAAACCCACAGAGAAACATGCCAAAACACATAGTAATCAAACTGACAAAAAATAAAGACAAAGAAAAATTGTTGAAAGTCACAAGGGAAAAATGAAAAGTAACATACAAGGAACTCCCATAAGGTTAACAGCTGATTTCTCAGCAGAAACTCGACAAGCCAGAAGGGAGTGGCATGGTATACTTAAAGTGATGAAAGGGAAGAACGTACAACCAAGATTACTATACCTGGCAAGGATCTCATTCAGATTCGACAGAGAAACCAAAAGCTTTACTGACAAGCAAAAGCTAAGGGAATTCAGCACCACCAAACCAGCTCTACAACAAATGCTAAAGGAACTTCTCTAAGTGGGAAACACAAGAGAAGAAAAGGACCTACAAAAACAAACCCATAATAATTGAGAAAATGGTCATAGGAACATACATATCGATAATTACCTTAGACGTGAATGGATTAAATGCTCCAACCAAAAGGCACAGGCTTGCTGAATGGATTCAAAAACAAGACCCATATATATGCTGTCTACAAGAGACCCAATGCAGACCTAGGGACACATACAGACTGAAAGTGAGGGGATGGAAAAAGATATTCCATGTAAATGGAAATCAAAAGAAAGCTGGAGAAGCAATACTCATATCAGAAAAAATAGACTTTAAAATAAAGAATGTTACAAGAGACAAGAAAGGACACTACCTAATGATCAAGGGATCAATCCAAGAAGAAGATATAACAACTATAAATATATATGCACCCAACATAACAGCACCTCAATACATAAGGCAATGGCTAACAGCTATAAAAGAGGAAATCAATAGTAACACAGTAATAGTGGGGGACTTTAACACCTCACTTACACCAATGGACAGATCATCCAAACAGAAAATTAATGAGGAAACACAAGCTTTAAATGACACAATAGACCAGGTAGATTTAATTGGTATTTATAGGACATTCCATCCAAAAACAGCAATTACACTTCCTTCTCAAGTGCACATGGAACATTCTCTAGGATAGATCACATCTTGGGTCACAAATCAAGCCTCAGTAAATTGAAGAAAATTGAAATCATATCAAGCATCTTTTCTGACCACAATGGTATGAGATTAGAAATGAATTACAGAGAAAAATACCTAAAAAACACAGACACATGGAGGCTAAACAATATGTTACTAAATAACCAAGAGATCACTGAAGAAATCAAAGAGGAAATAAAAAAAAAATACCTAGAGACAAATGACAATGAACACACGATGATCCAAAACCTCTGGGATGCAGCAAAAGCAGTTCAAAGAGGGAAGTTTATAGCAATACAAACCTGCCTGAAGAAACAAGAAAAATCTCAAATAAACAATCTAACCTTACACCTAAAGGAACTAGAGAAAGAAGAGCAAACAAAACCCAGGGTTAGTAAGGGAAAGAAATCATAAAGATCAGAGCAGAAATAAATGAAATAGAAACAAAGAAAACAATAGCAAATATCAATAAAACTAAAAGATGGTTCCTTGAGAAGATAAACAAATTTGATAAAACATTAGCCAGACTCATCAAGAAAAAGAGGGAGAGGACTCAAATCAACAAAATTAGAAATGAAAAATGAGAAGTTACAACAGACAACGCAGAAACACAAAGCATCCTAAAAGACTACTACAAGCAACTCTATGCCAATAAAATGCACAACTTGGAATAAGTGGAAAAATTCTTAGAAAGGTATAGTCTTCCAAGACTGAAACAGGAAGAAATAGAAAATATGAACAGACCAATCACAAGTAATGAAATTGAAACTGTGATTAAAAATCTTCCAACAAACAAAAGTCCAGGACCAGAAGGCTTCACAGGTGAATTCTATCAAACGTTACGAGAAGAGCTCACACCCATCCTCAAACTCTTACAAAAAATTGCAGAGGAAGGAACACTCCCAAACTGATTCTATGAGGCCACCATCACCCTGACACCAAAACCAGGCAAATATACTACAAAAAAAAGAAAATTACAGACCAATATCACTGAGAATATAGATGCAAGAAAACTCAACAAAATACTAGCAGTCAGAATCCAACAATACACTAAAAGGATCATACACCATGATCAAGTGAAATTTATCCCAGAGATGCAAGGATCTTCAGTATACACAAAACAATCAATATGATACACCATATTAACAAATTGAAGAAGAAAAACCATATGCTATCTCAATAGATGCAGAAAAAGCTTTTGACAAAATTCAACACCCATTTATGACAAAAACTCTCCAGAAAGTGTGCATAGAGGGAAACTACCTCAACATAATAAAGGCCATATATGACAGACCCACAGCAAACATCATCCTCAATGGTGAAAAACTGAAAGCATTTCCTCTAAGATCAGGAAAAAGGCAAGGATGTCCACTCCTGCCACTGTTATTCAACATAGTTTTGGAAGTCCTAGCCACGGCAATCAGAGAAGAAAAGAAAATAAAAGGAATTCAATAGGAAAAGGAGAAGTCAAAGTGTCACTGTTTGCAGATGACATGATACTATACATAAAGAATGCTAAAGATGCCACCAGAAAACTACTAGAGCTAATCAATGTATTTGGTAAATTTGCAGGGTACAATATTAATGCACAGAAATCTCTTGCATTCCTAAACACTAATGATGAAAAATCTGAAAGAGAAATTAAGGAAACATTCCCATTTACCATTGCAACAAAAAGAATAAAATACCTAATAATAAACCTACCTAGGGAGACAAAAGATCTGTATGCAGAAAACTATAAAACACTGTTGAAAGAAATAAAAGATGATACAAACAGATGGAGAGATATACCATGTTCTTGGATTGGAAGAATCAATATTGTGAAAATGACTATACTACCCAAAGCAATCTACAGATTCAATGGAATCCCTATCAAATTATGAATGGCATTTATAACGGAACTAGAACAAAAAAGTCTTAAAATTTGTATAGAGATACAAAAGACCCCAAATAGTCAAAGCAGTCTTGAGAGAAAAAAAACAAATTGGAGGTATCAGGCTTCCTGACTTCAGACCATACTACAAAGCTACAGTAATCAAGATAGTATTGTACTGGCACAGAAACAGAGACATAGATCAATGGAACAGGATAGAAAGCCCAGAGATTAACCCACACACCTATGGTCAACTAATCTATGGCAGAGGAGGCAAGGGTATACAATGGAGAAAAGAGTGTCTCTTCAATAAGTGGTGCTGGGCAAACTGGACAGCTACATGTAAAAGGATGAAATTAGAACACTCCCTAACACCATACACAAAAATAAACTCAAAATGGATTAGAGACCTAAGTGTAAGACTGGACACTATCAAACTCTTAGAGGAAAACATAGGAAGAACTCTCTGACATAAATCACAGCAAGATCTTTTTGACCCACCTCCTAGAGAAATGGAAATAAAAACAAAAATAAGAAAATGGGACCTAATGAAACTTAAAATCTTTTGCACAGCAAAGGAAACCATAAATAAGATGAAAAGGCAACCCTCAGAATGGGAGAAAATATTTGCAAACGAATCAATGGACAAAGGATTAATCTCCAAAATATATAAACAGCTCATGCAGCTCAATATTAAAAAAACAGATAACCCCATCAAAAAATGGGCAGAAGACATAAATAGACATTTCTCCAAAGAAAACATGCAGATGGCCAAGAAGCACATGAAAATCTGCTCAACCACACTAATTATTAGAGAAATGCAAGTCAAAACTACTATGAGGTATCACCTCACACCAGTTAGAATGGGCATCATCAGAAAATCTACGAACAGCAAATGCTGGAGAGGGTGTGGATAAAAGGGAACCCTCTTGCACTGTTGGTGGGAATGTAAATTGATACAGCCACTATGTAGAACAGTATGTAGGTTCCTTAAAAAACTAAAAATAGATTTACCATATGACCCAGCAATCGCACTACTGGGCATATACCCAGAGAAAACCAAAATTCAAAAAGACACTTGCACCCCAGTGTTCATTGCAGCACTATTTACAATAGCCAGGTCATGGAAGCAACCTAAATGCCCATCAACAGAGGAATGGATAAAGAAGATGTGGTACATATATACAATGGAATATTATGCGGCCCTAAAACGGAACGAAATTGGGTCATTTGTAGGTACGTCGATGCATCTGGAGAATGTCCTACCGAGTGAAGTAAGTCAGAAAGAAAAAAAATATATCGTATGTTAACGCATATGTGTGGAACCTAGAAAAATGGTACAGATGAACTGGTTTGAAGGGCAGAAATAGAGACACAGATGTTGAGAACAAATACATGGACACCAAGAAAGGGAAAGTGGCAGGGGGAGGGGTGGTGGTGTGATGAATTGGGAGTTTGGGATTGACATATATACAATAAAATGTATAAAATGGATAACTAATAACCTGCTGTATAAATAAAAATTCAAAAAAAATACAAAGGACAGAGGCTAGTCACATGTGTTCTTTTTGTTAGGAAAGCTAAAGTTTTCCATAAAGCTTTCCCCAAAGGCTTTCCATTTAATTTTGCTGAACAAGTTAAATTTATATTTGTATCTTTTCAGTAGAAATTAATCATTATTGACCAATGCTGTCTCCTCTACCATAATGAGGACTAAGAAAATGAATATTTAAGTTTAGGGGTTTCTTCCCCTACTCTCTCTGGGGAAAACGGACAAAGGAGACAAGGGTTTGGAATTGTATTAGTTTGCTAGGGCTGCCATATCAAAATACCACAAACTGGGTGGCTTAAACAACAGAGATTTATCTTCTCACAATTCTGGAGACTAGCAGTAAAGATCGATGTGTCCACAAGGTTGGTTCCTTCTGAGGGTTGTGAGCGAAGGAAGGATATGTTCTAGGCCTCTTTCATTGACTTGTGTATGGCCATCTTTAATCCATGTCTTTTCACATTATCTTCCCTCTGTGCTTATCTGTGTATCCAGTTGTCCCCTTTTTACAAGGACGTGAGTTACACTGGGTTAGGGCTCACTCTAACGAACTCACTTTAACTTGACTACCTCTGCAAAGAAACTATCGCCAAACAAGGTCACATTATGAGAAACTAGGTGTTAGGACTTCAACATATAAATCTTGAGGGGACATAATTCAACCGTTTAACCACTAAAGAAATGAAATATGTGAGGTTCACTATAGATGTCTCCTTATGGAGACCAC
This sequence comes from Lagenorhynchus albirostris, assembly GCF_949774975.1. Taxonomy (NCBI): domain Eukaryota; kingdom Metazoa; phylum Chordata; class Mammalia; order Artiodactyla; family Delphinidae; genus Lagenorhynchus; species Lagenorhynchus albirostris. Next base: position 14,331,719 of record NC_083104.1, on the reverse strand, counting down.
AGGCCCAGAAATGACTGAGCTGTCTATCCTTTTCACCTATTCTCAGAGCATATGTGATGAGGGCAGTTCAGGACAATAGGCTGAGGTGGCCATAGCCCAGAATTCAAAGCTGAATCTGCCCTCCAGGTGTCTCCCTCAGAATGACGTCCAGTCTCACTATGTACTAGTTCCTATGAGTCTCCATGGGATACCTTGGTACAGCTCATAGGATTGCTTCTTTAATGATCCAAAGAATACCTAGTTAGAAGAATTCAATAATTAATTGTAAATGCCTCATTTGAATACTTACTGATCAAGAAAATCATGTTGAATATCCTAATGTACCTATTATGAATTTTGAATATTGTCCAACAGGGAATGCTGTGGTTACTGAAGGTTGAGATAAGAAATTAAATTGGCAAATCTCTATGTAGTACAGTAAATCTTCTCTCAGCCTAAAAAAGAAAGAACATTCTCACTCTCTAAAGACAAGCAGACAGCTGGCACTGAGTGGTGGTGTACTGTTTAAGCAATATATATTTTTACATAATCAGTATATACAATACATTTCTTATCCTACATTTTATTTATTTTTAAGAGACTTATTCAGTGTCTTCATCAATCAAATTAAATATTGCTGCCCAGAGGAATAAGAACCGTAAGTTTTGACAATAATTTATTGAGGTGAATTTCACATAACCTAAAATTAACTATTTTAAAGTCAACAATTCAGTGGCATTTAGTATATTCACAATGTTGTGCAACTGCCACCTTAACTAATTCCAAAACAGTCATCGCTCCAAAGTAAAATCTTTTATACATTAAGAAGTTTTTCCCAACCTCTTCTTCCTCTAGCCCCCGGCAACCTCCAATATGTATTCTGTCTCTCTAGATTTATATATTCTGAATATTTCATACAAATGGAATCATATTACATGTGACCTTTGGTGTCTGGTTTCTTTAACTTAGAATAATGTTTTTGAAGTTCATTCATTAAAGGCATTTGGGCTGTTTCCGCCTTATAATAATTGTAAAAGGTGCTGTTAAAAATGTACATGTACTTGTTTGAGTACCTTTTTTCAGCTTTTTTGGGTATATACCTAAGAATAGAATAATGAAGTCATATGATAATTCTATGTGTAACTTTTTGAAGAATCTGCCAAACTGTTTTCTACAATGGCTGAACTATTCTACAGTCACACCAGCAATGTATGAGGCTTCCAATTTGTCGACTTCCTTGTCAACACTTATTATTCATTTTTAAAATTATTATTATTATTTCCATACTAGTGGTTATGGAGTGGTACATCATTGTCGTTTTGATTGGATTTCCGTGAGGACCAATAATGTTAAGAATCTTTTCATGTTCTTGTTAGCCATTTTCATATCGTCTTCGAGAAATGTCTAATTAAATTACTTTGCCCATTTTTTTAATTGGGTTGTCTTTTTACTGATGAGTTTTAAGCGTCCTTTATATTTATGAGAGACTAGACCTGTAGTCAAATATATAATTTACAAATATGTTCTCCCATTCTACAACCTCTATTTTCACTTTTTAAATAATGTCATTTGATGCACAAAAGTTTAAATTTGTATGAAGTCCAATGTATCTATTTTTTGCTATTGTTGCTTGTGCTTTTGGTGCATAAGTATTTTTCAATGAAACACATACACACGGGCAGACACACACACACAAATAGTAAGCAGGCAATTATTTCATATCCATGAGGGTAATTCAGAGTATTAAGATGCATGTTCATGAAAGTAATATCAGTTTTTTATCTTGCTTGCATGGACATAATCTTCATTAATTAAATAAAATATATACCATTGTTACTTTGACAACACGTTTTTCATCAAAATGAAATAAAAATAGAAGGATATATATCTTCTTTACTGAGGTGCACAATAGCATGAAATACAAGCTTCTTTGATTCATTCACTCATCAAACATTTTTTGAGTTCCTATAATATACTGTTTTAGACAGTGGAGATAAACTAATAAAAAGATAGTTTCCTGCCCTCTTGGAGCTTGCATTCTAGTATATAAATGTAAATAAATAAATAAATTCAAGTAGTAATAAATATTCTAAAATAATAAATCAGACTGATGAGTTAACAGAAAAACAATTTTAACTAAGGGGATTAGGAACAGACTAATGAAGATATAACAATTGAACTGAGACCTGGATTAAAATTAGGGTGAAATGCTAGGAGGAATGCATTCCAGGCTGAGGAAATCACAAATGCAAGGCCTTGAAGTGTAAATGAATTTTGAGTTTTCCAGGGATTGAAAAAAGGCCACCATGGGTCATGGAGAACATGATGTTTACCTTGCAGTGAGGCAATGCTAGATTTAATATGTAGAAAGCAAATGCCTGTTTTTGGTCTCTTTATTCAGTAACCATACATTGGGCCTGAGGCTGAACATTGAAAACTATGATACTGGGCTTCCCTGGTGGCGCAGCGGTTGAGAGCCCGCATGCCGATGCTGGGGACACGGGTTCGTGCCCCGGTCCGGGAGGATCCCACGTGCCGCGGAGCGGCTGGGCTTGTGGGCCATGGCCGCTGAGCCTGCACGTCCGGATCCTGTGCTCCGTGGCGAGAGAGGCTGCAATAGTGAGAGGCCCACATACGACAAAAAAAAAAAAAAAAAAACAAACAAAAGAAAAAACTATGATACTTATCCAGGGTTAAGGAGAAAAATTGGGAAAGGGGGATGGATCAGAGAGTGGCAATGTAAAAGTAAAAAAAGATACAACCTTTATCTCCATGAAATTATAGTCTAGTAAGGATATTATAAAAACACAGCTAACCATAATACAAGGCAGAAGAAAGGTCAACTAATTACAGAGGGTTGAGTCAAGGAAGCTTCTTAATTTTGAATTTGAATCATATGTGTTATTTCTATAGGTGTGGAAAAACTTTTAAGTCAAGGGGGAAAAAGAGATATGAATGAGTAAAGCATGTTTGGGAAATGGAGTAGTGTACTATAGATTAGAAAGTATGCTAAGAAATATGTAGGATACAAAGATAATGGCATTAAAGCTGAAACCTATATGCATCTGGCCCTTCTACACTAGGACCAAGTATTTAAAGAATGATGGAGCAAATTTCACCACCCCTCTAATTTTATTCAGAACCTTAGCAGAAACTTTATGTGCTCTGTAAAAATAATGAGGAAAGTGATGCAAATAACTTCGTTATGACCCTTCATTTGAAATTTGATATAAAATATTCTCAAGCAACAGTGAGAAAATAAATACATTTGCTAGGTATTATGGGCTGAATTGATTTCTCTCCCAAATTCCTAGGTTAAAACCCTAACCCTCAGTACCTCAGAATATGACTGTATTTGAAGATAAGGTATTTAAAGAGGTAATTAAGGTACAGTGAGGTTATACAGGTGGGCCCTAACCCATCTGAATGGTGTCTGTAAAAGAAGAGATTATAGACGTGCACAGAGGAAAGAACATGTGAAGGCACAGGGAGAAGACAGCCATCTATCTACATGCTAAGGCGAGAGGCCCTCGGAAGACACTAGTCCTTCCAAACCCTGATGTCAGACTTCTAGCCTCCAGAACTGTGAGAAAATTAACTTCTGTCATTTAATCCACCCAGTCTGTGGAAGTTTGTAATGGCAGTTCTAGAAAACCAATACACTGAGAACAAATTTTAAATGACAGTTATTCTCTGTACCATCCATACTAGATGTGAGGAGTTTGAAGTCTTCAAAAAGTGAAGTAACTTGGTCACATATACCTTGCCATAAAATAGAAAACACTTAATTTTTAACTAGAGTAAGCATGTAATCTGTTATCCTAACTGGGACATTTTCAAGAGTGTATTTGGTATTATGAATAATTACGTTGAGACAATAGGTGTAAAACAGGTCATACATCTGAAAAATAGTATCTTAAGCTCCCTGAAAAAGCAAACAATTCTCTCTTTAGTGGATTTTCTTGATATATTCTAGCTGAAATTGAAGATGTTTAATAAATTCTTAACAGAATGTTGCCAAGTCATACATTGTCTCTTTTATGAGTATCCACAGAAGAAATTTATAATTTTAGTACAGAGAATAATTGTGCTTCTTCTAAGCTTAATTGGCTTGGTTTATCTTTTGGAGACTATGAACTATATGACTGACTGTGTCTCCCTCTTCCAGTTAGGCTGCTGGAAAGCTTAGCTCAAATTTACATGCTGATGCAAGTGTAAAGATGAGCATAACATGCCATTTTCTTAGTCTCATTTCATTTTTCTCTATTCATCTGTGTTTTCTTATTTCCCGTCCACCTTTGCCTTTTAAAATATCTTGTTATACTTTACGTATCCTTGTAAGCTACCTTAAATCTTCTTCTGGAATATGGTTATGTAAATCAGTCTGTCATTCAAAAGATGACCTGGTTCTTTGTCACTGTTCAAGACTTTCTTTTGCTATTCAGTGCCAGTTACAAAATCTGCATCCTGATTCACTCTTATTAGATCATCTTGTTCATGCCCTAGATGTTTATAACTTGTGGGATTCCAAACCAGTGTGCAGTCATGTGGAGATTCCAAGGCTGGATAAAAATGTGAAAACATAGGGACCATCTGGAAGAAACCCACATTAGGTGTGATACCGCACATGTTGTTTAGTTGAAGTAGAGGAAAAGTATCAATAATTTTCCTTCTCCAACATAAAAACTGTACAATTACATGATTTTAAAAAAGAACATTTTCTAAACTGTAGCAACACTGTAGGTTGTCTATAATTATAATGTGCCACTTTACTGAAATTACCCTAGAACAAAAGAATAATTCTATGTTTATTACATTGTACTCTGTGTACCATTAATAAATATAGAATTTCATATGGTCTACTCCAAATATACAATCATTGAAACATGGGAAAAAGAAGAGCAGTTCAGTGGCATGGATTCAGCAGAGTTCTTGCTGTGTTATTCTTTCTGGGTACATTTTTTCCCAGACATTTAATTGTAACATACCTGCCTTATTTCTCAAAGATACATAGAAATAGTGTGTCCTCGTGTGTTTGGCTCTGTATAAAACTAAATGAGCAGCTGTATCTTCATTGCAAGTCTCCCTTAGATAGTTCCCCCTACTTCTTTAGAAAGACAAAGAGAAATAAACCTTAGTATACACTTGCCTTCATTCAGCAATACATAAGTTTTAAGACTTTCTTATAATCAGTGCACGGGCGAAATATGTGATGCTTATATGCTTGAATGTAGAGTACACACTGAACAATATGAATATCAAAGAGGGTGTTTATGTACTAAATTTTGCCCCTTCCAGACCCCCAATCCATATGTTAAATCCTTAACCCCCAATGTGTCTGCTTTGGAAATGGGCCTTTAAAGAGGCAGTTAAGGTTAGAAGAGATCATAAGGGTGAGGCCCTAACCCAATACCACTGGTGTCTTTGTAAGAGTCACCAGGGAGGCAACACAGAGGAAAGGTCATGTGAGGACGCAGCGAGAAATCCAGCATCTGCAAGCCAAAGAGAGAGGCCTCAGGAGGAGCCAACCTTGCTGACATTTTGATCTTGGCCCTCCAGCCTCCACAACTGAGAAATAAATTCCTCTTGTTTAAGATACCCACTATGTGGTATTTTGTTATGGCAGCCCAACAGAGGGGAATGTGGACTGATGAAATATATATATGTATATTATGTTTTTGTCCAATCCTATGCAAGTTATATTATATTTGAACTGTACTACAGACCAAAGAGTAGTCAGGCTTCATGTTCTTGTATCCATTCTGTAGATAAGAACATAGAAGAGGGTTTAACCTCATACAAGTTAGTTATTGACTGGGAGCTATAAATATAAGAGAAAAAAATTGAAATAATTTTCATGTATATTTCTCATCTTCTAACATTTTTTCTTCTACTCATTTTGAACATACCTTTAGCAAATATATATGCTTTATATACGTAGAACATGATAGTTTTTACTGGGCCCTTTGTAGTTTTCCAGGTCACTTTTCTACCCAGATGTAACATAGAAGAATTGGCACTGGAAAAATATATTAGCTCCTGTGCTACTCCGATAAAGTAGGCTTAAAATAATGCCAACTACCTACAGTATCCCAAAGGTATAGCAGAGCCTCACTTGAAGGACTTCAGAGTATTCCAAGAATTATAGTGATTTTTTTTTTAATTCCCACAAGATAGAGTATAAGTAAAAGATAAATTTTCATGGTGGTATCAAGACAGGAAAGTAAAAAAATTGAAAACAATCAGTGCGACAGAGTAAAACAAAATGCTGTAAGATGTATACCAACATACTATATAAATGATTGCTAATTTACTTCCAGCATTCTAGACATGTTGGTATTAATTTATTCAAAGCCGTGTATTAAAATTTTTGCAATTTAAATGCTGTTTCGGATGACCAGCCACTTGCCGAGGATTCAGTAAGTTTTAACAATTTTCATTTTTTAAAAGATGCTTGTGGAACAATTTTTAATTGTATTGTAAAAAGATATATTTTGGCCCAGACAGCAATAGAAATACCACTTCCGAAAGATGTTAAAAGTAGATTAACCTTGAAACTAGATTTTTATCCTCTTTGACACCAGGCATTTTTAGAATCAAGTGAGAAGAAGCCTGGGTTACCTAAGGCATAGTACGTCTATTCTATGTGCTTCCTAGAAAGGCAGATTAAAAAACTAGAAAATAGGAAGCTGCTTGTGACACCTCCTGACGCCCCAACCCACATCTAATCCATCAACAAATCCAGCTGGTTTGCATTTTCTTTGCCGAGACAACATTATTTTTTACCTAGACTACTACAGTAGACACATTGATCCCCCTATTTCTTCTGTTGTTTTTACCTTGACCTATTACTGGACTGAATCCAGATTAAAATGCAAATCTGTTCACCCGCTACTAAAATCTTTCCAGGGATTCCCAATGTCTTAGGACAAACACTAAAATCGTTAACATAACCACCGGGACCTTGTACAGCCTTGTCCCCATCTCCCTCTTGCCTTCCTTCATAAAACACTCCTTCCCTCTCTCTGTGATACAAGCACATGCAACTTTTTCAGTTCTTCTAATTAACCTTGCTTCCTTCTGCTGTTGAACTTATCAGTTCAGTTCCTGCTCTTAAAATACCATTCACCAGCCCCCTTCCCCTAATTCACTTGAACTCTTCATGTCTCCATTCAATTATCATTTCCTCAGGGAAACCTTCTATAATCTAACTAGGTCAATTTCTTCGTGCCATGTGCTCTCAAAGAACCTTGCCCTTCATTGTCATACCGCTTTTCCCAGCTGTAGTTTTACTTTTATATGAATGACTGTCATGCCTCTTCATCTACCCTACTATAAATTCCACAGTGGCCTGGACAGTGTCTGTGTTTGCACACTGTCCTATATCAGGACTTAACACAGTAAATATAACATAGTTGCTTCTTGGTCATTTCATTAAAAGCTAATAAATTTTATCTTTGTACACCGAATGATTCATTAAAATTTTAAAACCTTTACCTTTGTTCCCTCTCATTGTCACACAGTTTGTAGGTACCCACTGTTTCTTTAATTTTGATGTACCCACTGTTTCTTTAATTTTGATGTACCGAAGAAACATGGTAAGATTTTAATTTATGTCTGGAAAGCACCAGTGGTATGATGTACTGTGGTACTTAGAAATATCTTATGGTATTTATATATATATATATATATGTATATTTCTTTTAAGTATTATTTTATTTGTCTTTCTTATTGATTCCCCAAGTCTTTACAGTTTAAATATTCATTAAAATATTAATTAAATATTAATTAAATGATTATTTTGTCAGAAAAAGATCAAAGCTTAAATTTTATCAGTAATGTATTATGTCTTAATTACACATGAAGCTCCAAGAAACATAACCATGCTTTCAAAAATATGCCTGACCAATTCGGCTTCATTTTAATGTTAGTAAATGTTATATATAGATTTTTTAAAAAAAATAATGGCCTTATACATCTGGAAATATATACTCTCATAGAAGATGAAAAGGCAAAAAGTTTCCTTAATAATATAGAGAATATTAAAAAATAGATGAGTATGAGTTTGCAGTGCTCCCAGTTAATGTATATTCTACATTATATGTAGAATATACTCAAGTATATACTTGAGTTACGTTTATTTGAGCATGATTAATCCACCTAGAGTAGAATACAGTATAATTACTTATATTGGTTAAAAATAAACAGCACAAAGGTGTTGAACAGATTTAGGTTTGCAGAAAGTAAATCAAATGGACCAATTCTCTGGGATCCAAATTAATTTTGTATAAGCCAGGTTGACTTGTGTGGTTGTTTGGTTTGTTTTGTTATTGTACACACCTTATACCTTCCTCTTATTATGCCTTAAGCCTTACTTCCTCCTCAGCTGTTATTTCTATAGTCCATTCATCATAATAATTGCTAAATCAAGTCATATATTATGTACTCATTTTGATTATTTGACATTTGGGACTTCGTATTTTTATCCCTACTTACAGTGTTCATAAAATAGTGTTTTATTCATACATTGTGGCAAATAGAATAAATTATAGTAGTCCACCTAACTAGAATTTCACAAGGTAGTTAAAACTTACATACAAAACTCACAATAACCAAACATTCTGATTTGTGTTTGAAATCAGGGCCAGAATTCCCCTAGTTTTCATTAGTGAAATATTCATGTCTCCATATCTAGGGGAAAACTACATTTTCTCTTCAATGAAGAGCTCATGCTACTGAATTTAATAATTTCAGATAATTCAGAGAGTTCATTATAGCAGGCCCACCTTGGCCTGAGTTGGGTTAACTTAATTGTGGCTAACTTTCCCCATGTTAACAGCAACACTGAAAATAATTTAATACAGTCTGGGGCACTTTACCCATTCAATGAACTCCAGATAAGTCCCAGTTGAGCTACAGAAAGGAAGCAATACAGGATCAGGCAGGAGGTCTACACTTATTAGCAGCAAGTGCTAGGCTGCCACTGGGTAGCAGAACCCAGGCTGCATAAGCAATTCCTCCTCTTACTCACTTCCAGGCTGTCTAAATGTGCCTGTAGCTCCAGTGCATCTGTAATAGCCACTTGCATGACCAAAAAGTCCATTATTATTAATTCCTAAAAAGTTAACAGTGTTTGATGTCTTTCCCTTTATAAGCATTTGTCTACCCAAGAGGCTGGCATTATTATTATCATTTTATAAATAACCAAAATGGGTTCATTTTGACACTTGGTAGATGTTAGTTGTAGGAGTCTTAACCTTGGAACCATTAACATCTAAGTGTGAAGAGACCATCAACCTAAGAATCCAGAGACTTGAGTTCTTCCTGCTTGGTTACTGTGAGGGAGAGCAGATCTGAGACAGGCTGGGACCTGGGACCTTTTGCTGCAGTGTTGCAATGCTTGCACCTGGACAAACCTGTCCTCCAGCAACAAAATACAAAGAAACTATATGGCACTAAAAATAACTGTGTGCATGCACAGTTGGGGCAAATTCTGCACAAAAAGATACAAAAAGACTCAAAAATGGAACTGCCACCTTTGAAGAGCTGGGAGCAAAAACAGGGTATCAGCAATGAAAGCAGGGTACTGTGCATGCCCGCTGCTTGTACACCACTTGAGGGGTGGGCAAAACACCTAAGCCACCCCTCCAGCCCAACCCCTGAATACACCCCCACCCTCACCCCATATAAGGAACCAGCTCGCCCCACCTTGGGGAGCGAGCAAGGGAACCTGCTACTTGTTTTCACTCCCTCCTGCAACTGTAGGGGCCCCAATGAAGCCTTGCCTGAATTTCTTGTCTGGCCTCTAGTCAATTTCTATTGATTGGGGAAGGCCAAGAACCCTGGTCAGTATCAGATCCTTCAACTCTCATGATTCATTCCCTCTTCTAAGATTGTTCTCAATGGTCCCGAAGACCCCTCCACTTCTAACCATCCCTATCCCTATAAGGCAGGTTGGCATTTTTTAAAATAACATAGGTGTTGTGTAATATTTTTCAAAGTCTGTAGGCTATTTCTGTTCCATCTAAGCCTTTGTTTAGATGTTTCTCCTTTAATTCGACCTCCTCTCAGAAAATAATAGGTGTTGTATATGTCTTCTAATTGCTCCATTTGCTTTATTAATGTTACTGTTGCTCCTAAACCAACAGTAAAGTAATGGTAGCTTTTTCCTCTTTTATCCTCCCATCACTATTGGCGACAGTTGTCTCAAAAGTCAAGTTAACTACTAAATTAGTTTGGCAAACGTTGTATCTATCGGTCATTTAAAAGAAGCACCAGTATCTCTACCTGAAGAGCAGAACTGGGTCACCAGGTATATTAGTGCATCACAGGCAATTTGTCTTTCACAAGCTGGAAAAGCAGAAGGGAGCAAGAGGCAATAGAAATGCAAAATCTTCCATGATTAGTTTGTGTTCAGAAAAGGAAAATGTGCACCTCTGAAATGATTAGTTTGTGAAACATTAGCTTTTAAAGCTCTGTAAATCGTGGCAAATTTTGCAGATGCTCCTTAGTTCTACTACCTCAAAATAGTCATGGAAGTTATGGATTTTATAATGCCTGAGCATTCGAGTGGAAACAATTCTCCAAGTTCACAGCTGAGTGTCTCCCGTGCAGGCACATGCTTTGTCAGGGCGCTGAGTATCCTCCCCACTCATGAAATAAGAGCAAGGAATTCCTAAATACCATCCTTGATTCACTGCTGATTTCAAACTGCTCAACATTTCAGTGCTCAAAATTTCAATGCTAATGAGTTTAATAAAACAAACAAATGAAAAATCTTATACCCTTAATAGGGCAGGTTAAGGTAGAGTCCAGTTTTTGGAGTTGCACAATATTTTCAGGCATTTGCTTTCTTTTCTGCCTAATAAATTTTACGGGTTTATTGTTTATTATCAACGAGCAGCATTAGCCTCCTGGAGAAAGTACCATCCTTTTTTTTTTTTTTTTTTTTTGTGGTACGCGGGCCTCTCACTGTTGTGGCCTCTCCTGCTGCGGAGCACAGGCTCCGGACGCGCAGGCTCAGCGGCCATGGCTCACGGGCCCAGCCGCTCCGCGGCATGTGGGATCTTCCTGGACCGGGGCACAAACCCGTGTCCCCTGCATCGGCAGGTGGACTCTCAACCACTGTGCCACCAGGGAAGCCGTACCATCCTTTTTTTTTTGTACTCAGAGCGGAGAGGATGACTAGGTTAAAAACCTCCTGGAATTTAATCTATTAAAAAGACAAAAAATTGAGTGAGACAAAGAAAGAACAGTTTAAGAACAGCTGAAACTTAGGAAGGAAATACCTAAATTTCTCCCCCAAAAATGAAAAAGAATCCACAGGTACTCCCAACTTAATGGAAAATATGGCTAGAAAATGTAAAAGGAATTATATATATAATATGTATACTATATATAATATGTACTATTATATATGATATAATTTTAATGTAATATATGATAAATTGCTAGTCACCAAATAATAATGGCACTTAAACAAAGTAGTAAATAGGAAAACAGAAGCAAAACTAATAATTTTGAAATAAGGACCAAGATAAGATTTTGAAGGAAAAGATTCATTTATTTTAATATTCCTATTGACTAGTTTAGTGCATAGCAACATAGTAAGGTCTCAATTAACACAGGAATTAATGAATGATTGAATAAATGAATGAATGTTTGTGACCTAAGCTAAAGATATACTTTATTTAAAATATTAAGCAATTCTATGCCTTAAGACCAAAAAATAAACACCTGCCTATATATTTTTAGAAAATGCATACTGTTGTTCCTAAAGTTCTCCACAATGCACAAACCAAGGATTGTTGATATTTGTAGCAGAAAATCTGTATTTTATTTGTTAACTAAGAAGAAGAGGAAGAAAGTGAGGTAGAAAGTAGTAAAGATCACAGTGAGATCATGAAGGTAGATGCTAGGAAACTACCACTTTGACATTCAGCTCCTTCAGTTCAGTGGTTGTCAGGTGTTAGGCAAGGCTTCTGCTGCTTATTTCTTCCTGGAATGTGCTACGGTTTCCCTTCATAAGACCCGTGTCAATTGGTGATCAGAGTTAGTCAAATCAAAATAAGATCAAACCAAAACAAGTAAACAACTCAGCTTGTTATGGCAAGAATATTCTATTCTATGAAAATCTGACTACACACTCTAGCCCTTGCTCTTGTAAGACACAAAACATCTCACAAAACTAAGTTTCTCAAAGAAGTTCCTTTCCACCGTTGAGAAAATCTGTTGCCGGTTGAATCATCCTCACACACAGATGAGGTGAGATGGTGGCTGGTTGGAAGTATTGACTCTAAAACCAGATTGCCTGCAGTCAAGTTCCTTTGAGGATTAAATGAGTGAACAGCTGGAGGCATGTAGAGTACTGCACAGCACAGAGAAAGAATGCTATAAATATTAGAACTTATCGTGATTGTACTAACTCAGTCTTCATGCACAATATGTGCTGATTAGGTATATATGTCACTTTAGATTCTGGTGGTACTCTTACTTTAAAGAGCACTTTCACATGCATCGCTGCGTTTGGGAAGCGGGGATGCATTGTGGCTAGTAGCCTAGCCCCAGACAGCTCTGGTTTGACCTCTAATTCAGTTTATATGCATGACATTTATCCAAGGTCACTCTTTCCAAACCTCAGTTTTCTTATAAGTAAACTGAGGGAGTTATAACCATTCTTTCCTTATACAGTAATTGTAAAGTTAATGAAGAAAATCCTTAGCGTAATACCTGCCTGTATATATTGTGGTGTGTGCTGAATAAATTGTTATTGAATTCTCATATTAAACCTTACAATCTTCATAGTCTCCACCCCTAAAAGGATGTCTCTACTTGGATACATCAACACTTTTATAACACAATGAATCTACACTGAATTTATCAGCTTTCTCCCGTAAGCTAAACTTCTTCCTAAATTTGTATTTGCATTATCTTTGCAAATACCCATACTTGGTAGGACTCTATACCTATGACTCTGACATATTCGCTTTTTATATAGATGAGCATATCACAGGGGTTATGTGGCTTGCCTGTGGACACAGAGTGAGTAAGAGACAGAGAATGTCACAGGTTTGAATGCAGAGCTTTTTTTTCTTCTCTACTGAGATTTTGAAACTGTTACTTTTAAAAGTTGCATAATTCAAAGTAAGTCGTCTACCAAAGACATCCTTTAACTGTGAGTGAATGTCTGTAAGATTTACACATACTCTTCATCTATTTTGCACTGACAAAATGTCCAGTCTAACACAATCTATCCCGTGGCCTTGCAATAAAATACGCTTTAAAATAAGTACCACGTAACCATTCATTTTAGGGTATGAAGTAAATATACCTCTGGTACCTGCAGAGTAAATTGGTGTTTTTCTTAGTGCTATGCTTTTGTTACTTTTCTCTGGGGAACCCAAAGGTTTCACTTTCAGGCAATGATGCTAACCAAAATGTGTAAGTAAACAAGAAATGCAAAGCACACTCCTAAGTGGTACACATAAAATTTCTTAAACTAGAATGCAATTACCTTCCCCCAGAGTCTGAGCATTTCCCACATGAATTTCTCTCCTGTTCAAAGAGATTCGTTGCACTGATGTCTGAAATTCATCAGTCATCTGGCACATAGACAAAAAGCTGTGACTTAACGCAAACACTACCTTCCAGATACACACACACATACACACACACACACACACACACACACACACACACACGCAGGAGCCTCATAATTTAATGCTTGGGAAACTAACTGAAAATAATTAACTCTATATATCACTCATGGTGGCTGTTTATTGTTCTTTGCAAAATCGATGTTTAAGCATTTGGGACAAAGCCCATTTTATCCAAACACTGAATTAGTATTTTGAATTGTATGTTGAACTGACGTTGTGTTCCTAGGATTTAATTAATTAGCAGTTGTTTGTTTGTTTGTTTTTCAGTAAAGCATAAAGCTCCAAGGGTAATAGTCTTCTGAAAAAAAGAAAATAAAATTCTGTCATACATAGCCCATATCCTGGATATTATAGACAGAAAAAGTTCTGGTTTGAAAAGATAGAATAAATCCTCAGAATATTAGCGTGTAAACAATAGAATGATTTACCAAATGGTCTTAATCCTGCCCATTCTCATTTCTTCTGAATCTGGTCTCTCAAAGATCAGGAACAACCTCCTGAATGCAAAATACACTTTCCTCTACAGACTTCATCTTCTCTTCCTCCTAGGCAGTATTCCACACTCTTCACAAATCTCTTTCCCTTTAAACCCTTTCTTTTATACATTAATTAATTAAACAATATTTATCAACACATTGTATAAGTCAGGTACAATTTCAGGTATTGGGAATGCAGCAGTGAATAAAACAGGCAAATATGCCCCCTTATCCCTATCACTATTTACCCCTCAAACTTCTTTAATATACTTACCCTTCTAAGGTTCTACCCTTGATCTTCTCCTTTTTCTCAGAGCTATCCACCAATTTTACTGCATCCTTCCATTCTTTCATGCTTCAGTATTGCCCATTTGCTGAAGACACCCAGAATTATATTTGTACGTCCATCATCTCTCCATAGTCTATACCTCCAAAATGATGCCACTTATGAGATACATGAACAAGTCTCTAACTCAATAAATCTAAACCAAACTTTTTCCCCCTATGCTAATCTTCTTCCAGTTTCCATTTCCATTATCTTTCCAAATACTTCTATTTGAGAGGACTCTGTCTCTTGTCTGCCATAGCCAGTCGTCTGTCATAGTTGTGGTCCTACATCTGCAACAATTCCAGAATTAATTTTCATTCTCTATCCCCAATTTCATGTTTATTAATGCAGTAATTTCCTGAGTGGCTTTTCTGTCTACAATGTTCATATTCCAGTCCAATCCATGTTTTTTTACACACTAAATTGCAACTGTGATGATTTTTGTAGGCTTTCTATAAAAGTTCTGTTGCTTCTTGCAACCTATTAAATAAATGTCTTGCCTCCCAATTAAGACTTTCTATGATGGATTCTTTTCTAGTTTTTCCTCACAAATTCCATAGCCCACAGTCTAGGAACATGTGAGTATTTTCCTATAGTCCATATTGGGGTCATATGTTACCACTCTTAATTTTAGTAACCTTATTGTTTCCCTGGCTGGAAATGCCACTTTCCCTACTGTCTCTATTGAAATTATCCTTTTACTCTCTAGATAAAATGGTATTCTCTCACAAAGATTTTCATCATTTTCCCCACTCACAAGTTGCATCTTTCTCCTTAAACTCATAACTCCCAGGGAATCTACTCTATTGAGATTTACAGTGATCTTTGTCTACTCAGCTGAACTAAGAGCATATACGTACATTTAAAATACGGTATGTTTGGTGGACTTAGAAGAGTAAATGAAGAAAATATTGCAAAGATGAGAGAGTGGTACCAGAAATCAGAATGCTGTTGCTAAGATTACACTACGAATTTATTATTTTTGCCCTCATCATGGGGTTCCAGTGCCACCCCTCTCATGTAGCAAGTGACCATAAATCGTGGTAAGATGTTCCACTATATCTGGGACAAAATTAATTTGGGTTTCCAGTCAGACTTCCTGCGGTGAAATAACCAAAACCCATGACCTGCTTACAGAGCTTCTAAATAAACATGGGGCTTCCCTGGTGGTGCAGTGGTTAAGAATCTGCCTGCCAGTGCAGGGGACACGGGTTCGAGCCCTGGTCCAGGAAGATCCCACATGCCGTGGAGCAACTAAGCCCGTGCACCACAATTACTGAGCCTGCGCTCTAGAGCCCTCGAGCCACAATTCCTGAAGCCCGCACATCTAGAGCCTGTGCTCCACAACAAGAGAAGCCACCGCAACACGAGGCCTGCGCACTGCAACGAGGAGTAGCCCCCACTCGCCACAGCTAGAGAAAGCCCACGCGCAGCAACGAAGACCCAACACAGCCAAAAATAAATAAAAGAAATTTAAAAAGAAATCTACAGTCAGAGACATTGGAATACCCAACATTCTTTGATCAGCAGATTCTCTTCCTATTGTAAGTCAATAATTTTCAATGAGAAAATCTCATCTAATTACTCAAACTTCATTAACCTTATTCTCTCTTCTTAAATAGTCCAACACGAGAGGATAAATTATAATTGAAAAATTTCCTAGTGAGCAGAGAATCAGATGATGATAAAACAAACAAAATGTTTAACTGCACTATAGTTACCCTGATGCAACCATCACACAATATAGATGGTCTTGGCAATGGAACCAGAGTGTGTGTGGTGTGTGAAACAAAATTCGCTGGGCAGTAGACAGGGCTTGGATGGGCATTAATGATAGTAGCTACAGTGGCTCGCTCTTCTTCTAATCCACACTTATTTGCCTAATGAGTCCTTTTCTGATGGGCTTATTCACCAGACAGCCCTGTCTTGCTATTCCAGGGAATTTCTTCTCTCTTTGTATGGCTTTGGTCACATAAAGTCTACTTCCTTTCTATTCGAGGATGACCAGCAGCATCAGCATTACTTGGGAGCTTGTTATGAACACCAACTCCCAGGCCCCACCCCAACATACTGAACCCAAATCTACATCCCATCGGGTGATTTGTGTACACGTTAAAGTTTCAGAAACACTGACTAGTCTGTAGTGAATGTATCTCATAGTTTGACATTCATAACAATAATCACAGGAACTGATTGCAGCTTCATAGGAGCGCCTCACGGTGGCTTCCATGTTATGACAATGCCAAGTACCATATGGTGTGGATTATTAATGACTATAAATAGCAGTACCTCTTACTAAAGAGTCAAAATGCAAACCAGCCATCTGTGCCCAGCAGTGGGTCTTAACTCTAGTTACCCTTACAATTAACGGTATAAGGACACTATCCATGCTGAAAAAATGAGGAAAACACACTCACACTTGTTCCATGTTTGTAAATATCTTTTTTTTCCTATTTCTGCTAAAAATAGTTTAAGACAGATCTTTCATTTTGCATTTCTTGTCAAGCTTCTGAAGTTGTCATATTCCATCATACAGCTTCCCTAAGCTTGGCGTGACTAATCCAACATGTGTTACAACACTGACTTCAATTTCAATAAGTTCTTACATTCTTAAAAAAAAAGAAAAAGAATGGCTAAAGAAAGCAAGTCTTCCAGGAGGGAAAAATGACATGATTCTTAAACAAGGTCTTGCTACAATAACTTCCATGTTATTTAGTGGATCAGAGACTCTGAAATTCTGCCAAAGAATTCTACGTATCTCTAATTCACTTGGTTGGCTTTCAGAAATGCTAACAACTATTGACTAGACTTTCACAGTACGTCAGTCTTTCCAAATGAGGAAAATGGAGGGAAAGTGGGCTGAACGTGTTCTTTCCCTAGAGATGACTGTAGGATGTTTATTGACCATTTATGTCATTAATCACTTTTTATTTCAAGTGAATAAGTTCTCCTACAGTGTATGAATTAAAAGGCAACATTGCTTAAGAGTATTCAGGGAGGAGAAAAAAAGGAAATAAATGCCTAGCGGTGGTCTGCAGATGAAGTTATTTCTATAATTGCAAAGTAAAGCACATTGTTTCAAAATGTTCTGGGAATATAGGCATCATGGATTCTTTGCACAATCATAGGTCCAAAAATCAAAGACTTTTGCAAACCCTACACTTTGAATTGCCGAAGCAAAAATAGCCACACAGAAACATACTTGTTTTTTGTTTTTTGGGTTTGTTTTACTCTTGGCGGGGAATCCAACTTTAAAGGAAAAACTATAGGTAATTCGAAGCACATACCTGTGACATCATGATAGGGCTTTGGAGTAGAAAACAGACAGTATCCCTGTGGAAAAAAGATTCCTATTTAAGTTCCTTCACATCAGGGAGCATATCTTACCCATCTTTGTCAAATTCCATTGTACCTAGCATAGTGATTTGTACGCAATAAATTTTTAAGTAATACTATGTTGCAGGAAGGAAAAAGAAGGAAAGATATGAAGGAATGAGGAAAGAAGGTGGTTAAAATGTCTTATTAAATAAATGTGAGTGCTCCTGTAAAGTGAGGAAGTCATTCCTGCTTTTTACAGGAATGTCTCCTGTTACAGACACCATAGAATTACTCAGTTGTCCACAGTTAATGCAAACTGTCTACAGAGACCAGACTGGCTTGCAGAATTATGGGAAAATTTACTGATATCATGAGGCTCATTGACCTCATTTCCAAGAGCAACAAATGAAATATCTCCAGTCCGTTCAAAGGAGCAAAGTTAAAAGAAGATTTACATTGAGATGAAGATCATGCTCTCACCACACTACACAACCTCCAAGTTCTGCAGTATGACCTTCCACTTCCTCCTTCTCCCATCAGTCAGGGCAGGATCACTGGATACAGAACGAGCCTGGCTACAAATGTGAACTTTGCTCTGAGTGCAGGGATGTTTGTTCTGAAGGTCTCACCTGATAGTCTCATCTTCTTTTGATGTGTTCTTGGCATTTTTGTGTCTCATGGAACATTGCTGTTAAGGCTATGAATGTCCCCAGAGGGATTTGGGAACTCTCATCCCATTAGAACTTAGAAGAATTATACCATCTTCTCCTCTATACCCGGCATGAATAGTTGAATAAATTTTAAAACAACACAAGTGAACACCACATTTTGAATAACTAGGAAAAAAGGGTATAACTCATTTAATCATGAAAGAAGACAGTTTAAATGTCTTAAGGCTAAAGGAATTTATCATTAGCAAGTGAATTAGTCAACAAAATATACTAATCCAAGGTTATTATATTACTGAGTTCAAGCTTGCTCTGCTCGCCACACGACAGGCCAATAAATCGGGAGATGAGGTGTTGAGGCAAGGAATACCACTTTATTCGGAAAGCTGGCAGACCCAGAAGATGGTAGACTAATGTCTCAAAAAAAAATTGGGGTTTGGATGCCAGTTTCTTTTATAGAACAGAGAGGGAGAGGAGATAAGGAAGTAAAGTAAGAAGGCCATAAGTTATGCAAATATCCCCTGGAATGGCCAGCCTCGGGGAGGGTATGTGTTAATTTCTTCTTTCTTGCAGCCATCAGAGGTGGACAGGTTCAGGATGCTTCCCTGAACAAAGGCAATTTGGTTTAACATTGAGGCAGAGAGGCAGGGTTCCCTGAGGCAGGGCATTATGTGTAGACAGTATCCTTTTAGTGAACAAAAACAGCGGAAAGCAAAGGTTAAAGTAAAAGAAACAGATCCAACATGCAGTCAGATTTGGCTCTTCCGTTACAATTAAAAGTAAAAAGAAAAGGCGTATATTAAATGCAGATACTTGCCCTACAGATACCGAATATATCTAACATTCTTTTTGTAGAAGTGATCTTCATCAACATATTGTATATGACTAAGTGGATCAGTGTTTTCTCAACGGTGTACTAATGACCAAAGTTGCTATAACTCCATTTCTCCTACTTCATTTCACCAGGATTGGAAAGATTTAAATTGTGCATGAATAAATAACATCTATACCACTAGCAGTTGGTAAATTATGTTTCAACTCCGAGTACCTTTCCTATAGAATACCCGCCATATCCTAATATCTGTTTTTCACTAACAGTCACACACACGCGCCATGACCTTCATACACTCCAGGTTTTTTATCTTACCTGTATGTGGTACACAGCACTAGTTCTTGCCAATGTTTTGAGTTCTACTACATTGAAAATATATTCCCCAGCTGCTTTACAATACCTAGTTCTGGAAAAAAGGTTGGGAATGGCCAATATGTATAAATGGCCAATATATGTAAATGCCAATATCTATCTCTGCAGGGTTTCCTCTCCTGCCACAGCAGGATGTAAAAGCCTTATGCAAAGTGGAGATGCTACAAGCCTGGAATTCTTAGTACCCCATGCAGGAGAGCTGCCCTGGAGATTCATTCAAACCCAAAGCACACTTTGAAAGAGACTTTGATTGTGTTCAGCCACAGAGATTTTGGTGTTTGTTACCCCAGTGCAACCTAGGGTAACAAACACCAAACTGACTAAGATGTAGTAGTTTAATCTTTTCCTTTACTATACTGTGTTCTCATATTTATCCCCATAATGCCAGACTTCTGAAGTAACTGGCCAGGATTTTGAGAATAGTCTGTATTGATAGAAGATAATTTTCTTCTTATATTAGGCAAACTCTTGCATCCTTGACCTCTTTTCTAGACTCTCAGCAATTGAGTTAACCTGCCCAAATTGGAAGAATATTACATTTAGAGGTGGGAAAAAAACATATCTGGGCTCTGACTTATAGTATGTGGATATGTTGGCAATATTAGGATATTTCAGGTAACATACTTTCATGAGATTGTTTTCCTTTGTCCAAGTAGGGTTTTTGAATTCAACATTTCACTGATATTGTTCTAACATGATTTGTGCTGCCCACTTGCGCTCTGATGTAAAAATGGATCACTCCCTAGGAACTCAAAGGTGGACCTGTTTACAGACTTTGATATTAGCAATCAGCTCTTCCCTGCTCCTGTGACAGTGTGACAGGTTTATTCAGGGATGATAGATTGAGTGCATTTGTTTGTATTTCACACATAAATCCCCTAAATGTAAAGTTCAGCAATTCATTTTTTGAATAGAGGGTGGCTGGGAAAGAATGTGTTCGTGTATTTTTAAGGGTTTCTGGTACTTTAAATTCCCTCAGAGGACATTCTGAAGTGGATATCAGTGTTTAGAGGTGAACTCTTTGGCGTTGTTTTTGTTGTTATTGTTTTTAAACACAGCTAAGAAGTGGGATTCGAGTAGATCCTATTAGCAATTTCCAGTGACAACCCTTTTCCTACTTCCTTTCTAAGGCCAAATATACATATTTTAAAATAAATATATATATATATTTTAAATATATATAATTTTTTGATATGGGTATGCAGGAGTGAATACTGGAAATAGTGTTCTTTGAAGAAGAATATGATGCTCATTATTGACCTGAACCAGGTAAAGTTATCCATAGAATCTTGCTCCCTCCAAACTCTGAAAGGCCATTTATTCCCAAGAAAGATCAATTGACAGAGACTTTTATCCCTCTAGGAGAAGCTAGCTTCACAGCCTAAAGGGAGAATTGCGCAAGATCTGGAAAGATGAGACCCATGGTGTCTTTGTGCCCCTCTGTTCCAGCTTCTAACATTGCTGGCACCTTGCAGGGAAGAATAGAAAAGCAGACTTGATCAGGCTCTAGGAAAGGGGGATATTTTCATAGCTGTAAGATGAGAAAGATGGACAGAATTGAAAACACATCTCTTTGATGTTTAGAAAATTATCTTACTGTGAGGTTGGCCTTTACAGTGTTTCCTATTTGTTATCTAGTCTTGTCCTTGATCTTAGTCTGTATTTACGAGGTTCTAAGGTTTGTACACTGAAGTAGGCAGAAAAAATGGCTTCACAAAGATGTCCATGTCTTAATGCCAGAAGCTGTGAATATTTTCTGCTACATGGCAAAAAGGACTTTTCAGATATGATTAAATTAAGAGCCTTGCCTTGGGGAGACTAGCTGGGATTAGCAACCTGGGCCCAATATAATCACACGAGTCCTTAAAATCACAGAACTTTTTCTGGCTGTGGTCAGAGGGAGATGTGACTATGGAAAAATGGTCAGAGACATGCAACATTGCTAGCTTTGAATACAGAGATTAAGAATCATGAGACAAGGAAGGTACAAAAGGCAGATTGTCTTCTAGAGGCTCTAGAAAGCCTTGTGACATCTTGATTTTAACCCACTGAGATCTGTATCAGATATCTAACCTACAGAACTATCATATAATAAAATTTTGCTGTTTCAGCCACAATTATTACATAATTTGTTACATTAACAATAGAAAACTAATACAGTACACCAACATGTGGCAAGCTTTAAGAGTTCTGGCTATTCTACCAGAAAGCATGGTCCTTTGGGTTATATTTTTTGGTCAGTTTCCCTTTATAGGAGATGAAATTCCAGTTTGTCAGATTCCGAAGCCCATGTTTATTTATTTATTTTTGTTTTTGTTTTGTTTTCTCTACTTCACCCTGCTGCATCTGATGTGGTATATAAAATTAAGCGTGAATTGGTTCCAAGAACTTATGCATCATCATTCAGATACCATACATTTGTTCATTTGTTCAGACAGTGAAGCAATGTAATACTCCTGCTAAGAACAGGAGGCTTTTTTTTTATAGTTGATTTATAATATTATATTAGTTTCAGGTATACAACATAGTGATTCAATATATTTAAAGATTATATTCCATTTAATGTTATTACAAAACAATGGCTGTAATTCCTTATGCTGTACAATATATCCTTGTTGCTTTTCTCTTTTATACATAGCAGTTTGTATCTCTTAATCCCATATGCCTATCTTGCCCCTCCACCAAGAGCAGGAGTTTTTGAATGAGGCAGACCTCCCTGGAATCCTAGCTCTTCCAAGTACTGTCTGAATGTCATTTAACTAGTCATTCAACTTCTTTAACTTCACTTCCCTCATCTGTAAAATGAGGACAATATTAGTAATTGCTTCATAGGGTTAGTGTGAAAATTAATGTGCTCATAAATACTTTCCAGAATTCTTAGCACAGCAC
Organism: Lagenorhynchus albirostris; assembly: GCF_949774975.1. Lineage (NCBI taxonomy): Eukaryota > Metazoa > Chordata > Mammalia > Artiodactyla > Delphinidae > Lagenorhynchus > Lagenorhynchus albirostris. The sequence continues at coordinate 14,309,199 of NC_083104.1, read as the reverse complement.
TCAATAATAGGTAACTGTTTCTATGATGGTGATTATTGTCATGTGATTCCAGTCGTGGGTGATGGTCTCCCCCAGATAAGCAGATGAAGGGAAAATCTTTGATTAATCACAGCTTAGGACCTTAATATGGGCTCTCTTTCTCGAGAACTGCTTGTCATTACAAATTATCTGACTGCTGTTTCATGAACATACAGATCATCCCTTTACACATTCACAAGTTATTTTATGTTCATCATCCTCCTTTCTCATCACATATCTCCAGAGTCCAATTTCTGAAAAATGTTCCAAGCTTCAACCAAGGTAATATGATAAATGCTTTTGCCAAGAACTGCTACTTCTTGGTGAATCTCCACCAACACAGGCAAACCCAGAATCCTCCATAAACACAAAGTTTCTGATATCTTCTAATTTTTTTGCAATTATCTAGACCACAACCACTAATTACGGCTCTTGCAACATTACAACCAATATACTCATCTGCAAACCTGTGGGAAAAATGCCTGTTCCTCTAAGGGGCAGATAAATACCAGACTCAGAACAAATCTGCTTAGTTTGATGAGGATGGAGTGGGAGTGTAATGGCAAAAGTCAAACGTCATTTCCATGAGGAGTTAGAAACTCTCTAGACCTGACTTTTGTTTTGAAAGCACATTAGCAAACACTTTTGACAGACAGCCTCAGGAAGTGATCCATATATTATAAATCTGTTATTACTGTGGAGTGCAATGCTTAACAAAGCTCTTTGTAGCTAAAAGGATATGAAGATATCAGTATGGTGGCAAATGCAGAAGACTGTGAACTCACTCTTCTTTTCCTTGGGCAGGGTACAGAAACTCTCCCTCCTCCCCCCGATACTTAATTATATCCCTCTAATACCCATTCTGCAATTCGGGCTTGCAGAACAGTTATACATTTGCTGGTTAGGCCAAATTGCATTTTGAAAAAATAAATTTAAAATGTAATAATATGATTTACATTTACAACAGAAAACTGAACTTTAGTAAGCACAGCACAAGAAAGAAAGAAGATAACAGGTAGGCTTCTGAGCATATTCCATTTTTTATACAACAGAACTGCTGAGAACTTTCCTTCCAGTTTGCCTCTTATGCATGGAACAAGTTTCTAAGCAAGAGCAGGAATAGTCTCTGGGAAAATATGGTATTTGGAAGAATGGTCTTTGGGGAGTGAATTTACTTATGAATGCAATAAATCTGTGGTCTTGTAAAAATGAAAATATTTGACATGCTGGCCCAAAGATCTTGAGTTTGAATCCTAACAACACTTAGAAACTGCGATCTTGGAAAACTTAATTTTTATGAACTTTGGTAGCTTCATCCTGAATAGTGAAAGCGGTACCTGATTTACTCAACCACAGGGAGTAGTTGGGAGGATAAAATAATACAATGACCATGACTTTTATGAAACTTAAAACAATCATTTAATTTGGGGTTTTGTTATTACATGTACGAATGGATATCATATTTCTGGAACTGAAATGGACACTTTATCTAAACATACCCTTTAATTCCACCATTGCAGAATTAGATCTAGAGATAATATAAGTCAACCAGGTTTGGAGAGCAAGTTGATAGCAGGATTATATAAGCACAGTTACATTTGTAGCAAAAAGACACAGTCTCTGCCACATATTAGAAGTAGAAGCAACACTTCCGAAAAAATTACAAGAAAACTACAGACTATTACCTTTATTGACCATAGATTCAAAAATCCTGAACATATTATTAGCACATCAAACTCAGCAAAACATAAAAAGGATAATAACCAAGTGGAGTTTGTTCCAGTAATGTAAGATCAGCACAACACTTATAAATCAGTCAATGTAATTCATCATATTAATACACTGAACCATTACCAGTAGGGAGAGAAAAGAAGGGAGGAGCAAGGTACTGGTAGGGGAATTTTTTTTTTTTTTAACATCTTTATTGGAGTATAATTGCTTTACAATGTTGTGTTAGTTTCTGCTGTATAACAAAGTGAATCAGCTATATGTATGGTAGGGGATTAAGAGGTAAAAACTACTATGTAAAAAACTAGTAGTAAAAAAAAAAACTACTATGTAAATAAGCTACAAGGATATATTGTATGGCACAGGTAATATAGCCAATATTTTATAATAACTTTAAATGGAGTATAATCTATGAAAATATTGAGTCAATATGTTTTACACCTGGAACTAATATAATATTGTAAATCAACTAACTTTGATAAAAAGAATAGACTGAAAAACAAAGGATCATACTAATATATGCAGTAAAAGAATTTGACAAAATTCAAACCCATTCATGACAGAAACTCTCAAGAAACCAAAAATAAAGGGTGTGATCGTTAATTTTATGTATCAACTTGACTAGGCCATGGTGTCCAGATGTTTCATCAGATATTACTCTGGATGTTTCTGTAAGGGTGTTTCTTGGATAAGATTAACATTTTAAACAGTGGACTTTAAGTAAATTGCCCTCCATAATGTGGGTGGGCCTCATCCCATCAGTTGAAGTTCTTAATAAAACAAAGACTGACCTCCCCTAGGCAAGAACAAATTCTGCCAACAGAAGTCCTTCAGACTTGAGCTGCAACATTAGCTCTTCCCTGGGTCTCCAGCCTGTACTCCAGTTGGTAAAATTGTTTCCTGCAGACCACAGCTGACAATTCTGAAACCATTATACATGTACACTGAAATTGAAAAATTAAGTAAATTGATGGTGGATGGTGAGAGACAGTTTTGTTTTGTTTTTTAATTGTTAGTAAGGATTCACGGATCATTTATTCCTGGCTTTGCTAATCTGTAATGTCCCACTCCAACAGTGAAACACCTGTCTCCCACCATCCAGTGTCTGAGACATCAGTGTAAACTCATATTAACTTACCATAGGTACAGATGGAAACACATAGAAATATTTATAAATTTGTACATATACAGAGATAGAAAACCATATATAAACATAGAGAACTTTATATATGTATATGTATATACATATATATATATATATATATATATATATAGAGAGAGAGAGAGAGAGAGAGAGAGAGAGAGAGAGATTAGTATATTCAAAAATATTTCCCTGCTCTATCGCTGAGTCCTAGAAGCAACCACACCACACCTAGGAGCAATGGAAATGGAAACCTGGTGTCCAGACCTTAGTTTCCAATACCATTCTCCAATAAAAGGTATTAGAACTCTTTGGAGAAATGTCTGATTCTAGGACCAGAGCAAGGATTATACTATACTAATCAAAACTGTAAAGATGATCAAAAACAAGGAAAATCTCATAAACTGTCACAGACAAGAAAAGGCCTAAGGATATATAACAACTCCATGTAATGTGGTATCTTCAGAGGGATCCTGGAAAAGAAAAGGGAGGTTAGGTAGAAGCCAAGAAAAATAAAATACAGACTTTAGATAATAATAATAATGTGTGAATATTGGTTCATTAGTTGTGATAAATGTTCCATACTAACATAAAAGTTAATAGTTGGGGAACCTGGGTGTAAGATATATGGGAATTCTGTGTACTATCTTCACAATTTTTCTGTAAATCTAGCACTATCCTAAAACGTAATACTTATTTTAAAATCATACATGCTCTGCACCACTTACTAACTGTGTGGTATCAATCATGTTACTGCAAGTGTCTGAGAATCATTTTCTTATATGTAAAATGAGATAATATCTCAGACCTGCTGCTGAAGATTATATGTGTAAATTCCCTGTCACAGTACTTGGCACATTGTAGACTTAACAAACGTTAGCTTTTTTTCCTTCTCCTTTTCAAAATGCATTTGTTTCTTCTTTTTAAAGGAGTCACTATTCTTCATTATTTTAAAGAAAATTACTTTCTTGACAAGAGTATTTAATATTGTAGACTAATTTTAAAATAGCTTTGGTAGAACTTTAGGATATTACAATAACAGTAGTAATTGCAGGGATCAAATGTAATCTGTCCCTATCTTATGAGTTTTCTATAGTATAATATAGATGTTCATTGAATAACTCATGTTATAGTTTATCAAATTAGGTCATCAATATTAAGCCTATGATCAATTCCCTTGTTTGGAGACTGGAGCAGTAACATTGAGGGACTTATATAGAGCTGGCTGAAGCTAAAAATGATAAGTAGGAATTACACAGGGACTCAACACTTAGAGAAAAATTCAATCAGAGAAAAACATAAAGTATGCAAAGATACAATTTTAAGCATTGCCTGGAGAATTCCATGGTATATGACCACAGAACATTGTTTCAGCAAAGGGAGCAGTAACATGATACCGTTAAATAATAGAATAATTATCTTGAAATAATTTCAATCTGCCTAAGGTAATACTGCCAGAAGTTCATAATAATGCAGAAATAATTCCATTTAAAAAAATAACCATCAAATTTGCAAGAGGAAAATCCAAGGTTGAAAAAAAATCACCTGGTTTTAATGTCAATTTTTTTTCTAATATCTACTACAACCAATCCTCTCCAGGTGAAGAATGTATGTATTTTACATATGGCTGCTATAAATAATGAAAAAGAAGAAATACTTGTAAAGTGAAAAATTTAAGAGTAGCCTTTTAAAAAATACATTCACACACAGAATCTCAATTTTCTTCTCAACAACCACATTTTGATTTATATTTGGTCCATTCCCATTTTACAGATAAATACATGGACCCTGAGAAAAGTTAGGATTCACTAAATCTCATTCCACAAATATTTATTGTGAAACTGCTATTTACCATGCACTGTGCTAGTAGCCAGGTATGTATGCATTGCTAAATAATCCTGATATGGTCCCCCTCACTATGGAGCTTATGAACCATTGGGGTTCAAAATGAAGATTACATGGAGGGTAAGTGGCTTGTCTGAGAAGGAAAATTCGACACTAGGGGTCTTTAGTTTTAACATTTTGTAGACCACCCTGGAAGATCATTACTTGCCAGGTTAGTGGCAGCAGCACATCTACCTGACTTGGTTTCCAAGAGAGAAATCTGCTTCCAAAGACTCGGACATGTCAGAATTTACCTTTATGAAGGGTGTCTGGCATACTGACGACTGTGTCCCAGAAATTGGTTCCTACACGTTTGCTTTTTTTTTTTAAGTCAAGCAAATGTGTTTTACTTAATCAGCCCTGAAAAATTTATAAAAATGGACCATAAACAATGCTACAAAGTAAACCTCCAGAACATCTAAAGTAAAATATTTTATACTCCCCATGTTATATTAATACATTTGCATTCTCTCACATTTTCCTCCATAGGATAAATATTCTAGTTCTTTCTTCCTAGGTCTTAACTGCAAAATCTCAGATCTCTTAATCTTAATCTTTCTTTCTTAATCTTTCTTCTCTCCACCATGGAATCCTAGTAGTGAGGTCAATGGTTTAGGTTTATTATTTGTAAAGCACTACCTTGGCCAATTTTTGCAAAAGCCATACAACGGCAAGTTGAAAGTAGTACTGCAGTCATTCCCTTTGCCCTAAAATGAGAAAGAATAAATGTACGTGCTTACAAAAATACATGTTTTTATAATAGTGTTTTGAAACTCACGTTTTCATTTTAAACGTATATTTAAATTATAACAATTCATTTGATCTTTAAAATAAACATTTCAGGATAATAGATTTTACACTTGATAAAGTGTTGACCTTTGGTAACACATGTCTCTATTCACAAAATAATAGAAAGATATTGACAGACTGCAGATATTTTAAGCAATCATTTAGCCTATCCATTATTCCAAATAACTGGTTTGATTTATTTCATTTATATTTGGCTAGTCAATTCAATCAAAATGGTTGAATTATTCCCAGTGTGCAAGCAAGAAATGGTGTCATTGACTCATTCAGGTTCATGAGTGTATGGTAAACAACTGAAAGTGGGCTTCATGGACCTTTCACAAACTAGAGTATTAAGTGTCCACATGGGAGAAGTGGTTTGAAAATCAAAGCACAGACAAGCAAAAAATGTGTTTTGATTTTTCAGTGCAAAGTCCAAATTTGTTTTTAGTTTGCCTCTAAACCGCCTTCAGAATTTTCCTCCTAAAACACTCCTTCCCTTGTGGGACCATACAGAGCAATGTTTTGACATCTTAGTCATTTCCATCAACAAATTACAGAAACAAGACAAGCGGTCAAACAAGTAAAATGGTTTGAATTTAGAAACTGTTCTGGATTACTATAAAGAATGACACGGAATTTTATCGTGCTTGTAGAGAGAAAAACTATGGATCTTTTTGCTATTGATAATCTGTTGAAGGAAAAATCGCTACAACTTCTAAATGTACTTTCACCATGCTTTTTTAAAAAAAATGTTTCGTTGTTCCTTATGTCATGATACATTTTAAAATTCCTTTCCCACCTCTCCCTTCTTCCTGCCATTCCATCCCCTTGTGGTTCCTGCTAAATTTGTTAGTTGTGATGTGAATGTTAAAATATACTGTCAATATCACTAAGAGAAGAAGGTACCAAAACTTCATCCTAGCAGTCATCCCCATAAAAAACACAATAAACTGAAAAAAACAAACAAAAACAGTTTTATTATGCAAAAACTCTACTGAGATAACTGGCTATTTGCACTTTTTAAAAAAAATTCAATATAACCAACGCATTAGGGAAAGTAAACATTTGATTGAATTTATTGAAGAACAGTCAATTTATTCACAATGGCTGACCCCGCTTGAGTGTGTAAGCATCCTCAAAAATTTACCCATATTGGGAAGAGCCTGCGTTCTGGTGTGTAATAGACTACAATGCAAACTTCTGTCTGAAATTTACACACTGACTATACTGACTATAAGCAAGATACTTCACCTCTTTGAGCTTTAATTACTTCATTGATAAGATAGAAATAATATCTACTTCCAAAGGTCACAGTGGTATGCTATTAAACCAGAAATTTGAAAAGCCCTTATTTGTAGTATTTGTCCATTTTCGTGGTATCATACTTTCACCATGGCCAATCAGGCGATCACTGCAATATCAGTGAATGCGGACTTGGGAAGACATGAGTGGAATGAGTTCTCAAGAGCCATTATGAGCCAGTTCCAACACATAAGGCTCTTAAAACTCATAAAACAAGATAGTAAATATTAAACAACTGGCACAGTAATAGGCACTCAATAAATAGTTCTTATTAAGATAATTTTTATCCAAATGAACAAGGATAAGTAGTCTATCTAGGCATCTCTGATCAAAAAATCAGAATGGAGGATCTTGACAATAACTTGAGATCTATATCATATCTACATATGAAATAGTACTGACGTTGGGTAACTTTGTCACCGGAAGCCCAAAGCTAGATTCCTTCCTCCTTTGGACATAGCAGAGCAGTTAGGTGGGTCTCAGATTCTCTCAGCTGATGTTTCCAAAGTAATGGTCCTGGACTATCAAGACCTATTGAGTTGAATAATTGCAAGTCGTGGAGCCAGAGCCATCAGATTATTGAAGATATTATTCAGTGGTTGATAGCTCACTTGGTTATATCACAGTTAATGTGGCAGGCAATTCTTGCATATAGAATCAGCATGGTGTCAAAGTATATTGGATAAACCAGGTTTACACACAGTTTATCATAAAGCAGAGCCTTATTATGGGAACAAATTAATGTCCAAAGAACTGTATATAGCTAGAGTGTTTTTTCTCCCCTTTACAGTATACTTGATGAATCATTTATTATATTATGCCAGTGGAGGTAAAGTAAAATTTATGTGTCCCACAAGTATTGTTTTCTGTAGCAAATAATGCAGATTGAACTATGCATCAAAAAAAAAATCAAGGTTTATAACCTCTTGGAATATATGCAACGCTCTCTGCATGAAAAATGGAAGGTTATAAATCATAGATAACCACATTGTGGAATAAAATATGCGACACTCACTTATTGGATGGAATTCTGTCCTATTTATTTGCTTGATTGTATTTTGGCAACTGTAATCTTTGTGGCATAGCTGGTAAGGCCTTTCATGAAGGACTCAGCTCCAAAAGTATATCAAGGATTTATTTTAGTCACCTCTAATTCTCTTCTACTTGAGGCAGAGGATTCATAAATATGGACCATCCATATTTTGAATTGCTTAGTGATTTAAGCTGAGAAAAGGAAAAGCCAGCTCATATGCCATTAAATTTCATAAAATCTATTAAATCAGACCAAGGAAGATAACATTAGGAAAAGAGTTGATGGTAGCACTGATTTTTTTTGCTTTTGATTTCAATTGAGGAGAAAAATATGAATGCAAGAGCTAGTTTTGCTGAAAAAGTTCTCCATGTTCCATAAACAGATGGAAGAAAACATTCATTGTAAGGAAAGAACATACTTTAATCTTTTAATCCTGCTTCTTGATTTTAATAGGCCTGACCAGAGTGCTTAGATAATAGGTACTCATTAGCAGATATTTGGGAAATACATCCTACACAAAAAGCCCAAACCTCTGCTAAGTAGAGGCAGGGTAAGATGGTAGATAAGACATAATCCCAGAACTCATGGAGTTGTAAAACTGGGTAAGGAAATAGGGGAGTGTATCTAAAACAAGGCAGAAGATAAGCCTTGCAAGAGGCCTATAAGTAGCCCTATATAATCAGTAGATGTAACCTTCAGATCGTGCTTGTGGTATCTTGTTTTAGGCTTTTGAAAGAGTTGACTGTTGCTGGGCCACAAAAAATGACATAGAATTTTAACAAATGACAGTAGAGTAGGAGATCATTAAACTTCGAGATTATAGCAAAAGAAAACTCCTAAATGGGAGACATGAAAGGAATTTTAAGTTTTAAGTGGCAATTTTAATGATTTTCTTTCTTTGGCCTTCTCTTATTTCAGCACTTTTATCTGTGACTTAACTCGCTATAGAGGGGGAGCTTGTCACATCTGCGCATGATATACAACACAGCAGAATACCAAACACCTGATTAGTAGAGCAGGATCTGAAAAGGTCTTTGCAGATTACAATAATGACCTCAATATTTGAAAATGAAATGCAACAGGGCAAGTGCAGGGTTCTGCACCTTGACTTAAAAATTCTTTTGCAGGGGTTCTGAACGAGAGTGTGGTTTACTGAGACCCCTGACTGTCTCTGGTGGCTCAGCTTCAGCATTTTTCTTAAGTAGCTTCTGTGTCCACTGCCTTCCTTGCAGCTGCTTCCAAATTAGAGGCCTGCTTTATTTTCCTTTGATAGCTGCCTCTGTCCTCTACTGCATTCCTTGGGGTTCTCACCATATCCCAGCCTTGTTTAAGTCATGGTCTTTCCTGTTGCTTCTTCAATGATACTGTTCTGAAAGTGGTCACTATGGACCTTTGTGTTTTTTAAAAATATAACACATGTGCTTTATGAAGGAAATTGTTGCAGAATAAGAAGTTGCCCAATGAGGGTGAACTCCAGAGTAGATCAGGCCCAAAGGCTGGTTCAAGGTCTTGAATGACAGGTTAATGAATCAATAAATAATTAACTAAAACTAAGAAATCAGCCACACATGGTATGAATGGTATAGCTAAAAAAGGAACTTGCCTAACAGTCCCCTACCCATCTTGGGCTTTCAGAACTCTTTCTTGACCCTAGCTCGCTAATGAGTATGTCAAGAGATTCAGCTGCCATAAAGAGTGTAAGCAGGTTCATTGTTCACTTGAGTGAAACGCTGGAATACAGTGTCTGTAGGAAGTAATGAGAGCCTCCTTGCCCAATTACCATTATTCTCCCCATATGAAAAAGCTTTCTTCCTCCTTGCCTGGAGCCTGTACTTCTGATAGCGTTTCCAACAGTGTCAAACAGCAAGGCATAACTCATTACTCCTGAAACTATTCTTACATATTTATCCCTGCTGATATTTGTGATCTGGAAGAGGTAGTGTGAATACAGATGAGGCTATATGATATGAACATAGGTTTTCCTTGTTTTGTATTGTTTGACCAAATTAAATTCTATGTGAAATAGCAAAACTCCATTATAAAGTGCTGTACTTGACCACAGATTTGGTTTGGTGATCATGTAGGTCGGATCATGTTGCTCATAAATACATATAAACTGCTAATTATCTTATGCCTTCCTAAATCCCTGGCTGGTTAGGATAATCTAATGAGAAAAGATATACAAAAATTTTGTAAAGTATAAAGTTCTTCACCAGTATTAGGCTCAATAGAGCAGAAGTTTTCCTAGGTTTCGAAGGTTCAATGGCAAGTCTATTATTTGTTTTAATAAGATACATTCAGTGTGAAAATTCCAAATGAGGAGAAATATGAAATTTATGTCATCTGTATCTGTATGATTTCAGAGTTTGTCCATGTAAATAAAAGTTTATGACTTGCCCAGGTTCGCACAAGTGATTATGCAAAGAACTGGGTTCTGACTGTTCTTTCTACTGAAACATTTGTCTTTTTGTCCTACCATAAAAATCTTACCAGATTAATAGTACAAAACACTATTTTCCGTGCTTCATTTGTGTTCAGATTCCATTGTGCCAGGTACCAAAACACATTAATGAGGTCATCTAGAAAATGGCCATTGTTTAAGGCTGCAAAATTTCACAACTTATTTTAAATATTTGATAATGATGTAATCTTGCAATTAACACTTACCCTTCTGCCTGTAGTTAATAGTATTTCATTTTCCTTCTAAGTATTCTACAGAACTTTATAGACTTTTATAAAATTTCCTTTTTCTAGAGTGCAGTAGCCTTAAGGAAAAATATTACTCGGTGAAGTTAAGTTGTCTATATTTTACTTGATATTACCAAGACACCAACCTCACAATCATATGATCTTGTCATTTTTAATATTATTCAGAGAAAAATTTGGTTGTTTATGTTTTTGCAAGTGTGTTTTTTAAAATAAAAATTCCATTGTGAACTATATATCAATTGATTATTTTCTTAATTTCTACTGACTCCTTGTACAATGCTTTTGTATCACTTCCAAAGTTTTGTTCTTAAGATAAGGATTGCTTTCACTTTAAAGTTAAGTAAATCAGCAGGAAGGATGAAAACTTTTGTTTATTAAACTATGAAATCTGTAATACTATCAAATAATCTAATTAGGCTGAAAAATCATCATACATAAATATATGGTAATGATTTTATAATAGAGTGGCATTTCACAATGCTAATGAAAAATATATGTTGGGATGATGAAAATATGTAAATAGAGAGAAATAATGTGTTTATATATAAATAAATATAAAATAATGAAATTATATAAAAATATTTACATATAGAATATTATTCATGTGTACAATATCACATATCAATGTTATAATGTTATTTAGAGCTATAAATTTCCCTCTGAACAATGATTTTCTGCATCCCTCAATTTTAATGTTACATATTATATGTAATTTACCTTAAAATATTTTCCAGTTTCTATTGTGATTTATTCTGTGATCTACAGGGGATTCAGAATTAAGCTGTTTAATTTCCAAAAATTGGGGATTTTCTACTTATTTTTCATATTAATTTCTAATTTAATTCCACTAAGATTAGTATTGACAGGTAGCTAGTGACAGAATTTCTCAATTTCTGTCTTATTTATTCCATGTTCATTTTGCTGGTTAATTACTTAAAGTTTTTCATTGGCTCTTTTGATCTTTTTCTTTCAGCATTATAAGTGTATCATTACATTGTCTTCTGCCTTCCACAATTTCTTTTGAAAAGTCAGCTGTTAGTCTTATTGTTGAAACTTTGAAGGTAGTGCTTCTTTTAACTTTTAACTTTTCCTTTTCATTGACTTTATTGTTATGTGTAGTTTTCTAATATTTATTGGGCTTCTCATTCAGTAGGTTTCTTGGATCTGTGGTCTGGGTTGGTATATGTCACCAGATTTGAAAAGTTCTAGATATTACCCCTGTATATATCTCTTCTGCTCTAGTCTCTCTCCTTTACATCTGGACTCCAAATATACATATTACACTTTTTTTTTTTTTGTCCTCTTCTGGTCTCTTTTGTTTCTTTCCCTTCTAATTTTTCTCCATATACTATAATTTGGAGAATTTCTACTGACATGCCTAAGGTCACTAATTTATTTTTCTCTTATTTCAAGTTCAATTAATGAGCTCTTACTTTCAGATATTAAGTTTTCTACTTCTAGAATTATATTTTGATTATTTTTATAGATTACAGTTTTTAAATTCTTCATGCTTTTATTTTGTCCATCGTTTCTATTTTTTTATTTCCCATATTCATCAAAATTATTGTCAATCTCTTGGCTCCTAACTCCAATCACAGTTTCATTTGTGAGTATATTTCCATGGCTTGTGTTATTTCTTGATTATGAGTCACATTTACCTCACTTTTTTTTTTTAAATAAATTTATTTATTTATTTATTTTTGGCTGCGTTGGGTCTTCGTTGCTGCACATGGGCTTTTCTGTAGTTGTGGCGAGCAGGGGTTACTCTTCGTTGCACTGTGCGGGCTTCTCATTGCAGTGGCTTCTCTTGTTGCAGAGCACGGGCCTTAGGTGCGCGGGCTTCAGTAGTTGTGGCTCGCAGGCTCTAGAGTGCAGGCTCAGTAGTTGTGGCACATGGGCTTAGTTGCTCCGCGGCATGTGGGATCTTCCTGGACCAGGGCACGAACCCGTGTCCCCTGCATTGCAGGTGGATTCTCAACCACTGTACCGCAAGGGAAGCCCTACCCCATTCTTTTTATGTCTAGAATCTTTTAAAATTTTATGCCACATGCTATGTATAAATGAATCACAGAAGCTTCAGATGTTACCTTCCACCAGCTAATATTCACCCTTTCCTCCCTTAATCAGTTAAGAGAGGTGATGTGTCAATATATCCTAGTCAAAGATTGAGTTGGGTCAGAGCTGGGTTGCAATTAGTAAGTCTTAGTCCACCACTAGTTTGTCTCTGTTCCTCAGGTATGGCAGTGCTTTTGATTGAGAATCTGGCTTGTCTTTGTCCCTTAAACTCTAAAAGACAAGGATGCCTTTGCAGATTGGAGCTCAGCTCTTTATCTCTGCCCAAGTAGCCTCAAGATAGTTGAACACTCATTTGTGGAAAATATCTGCTGTCTATAGGAACCACGTCTCCTAAGTACCATGATACAGCAGTAGATTTTACTCTGCTTTGCTCTTTGTAGCCCCAGCCTACCAGAATTCAACAAATGTCTTGTTTGGGGCTCCTCTGGTTTCGAATTCATCAAGCCAGTCTCTTGTTGGTTTCTCTTTTGCATGGTAGGTGCCGTCTTTATGGACTAAGACTTATCCTTAGTCCAACTCAGAATCACTAAATGCCCACATGTAAAAGTAGCTGGTGATTCTCAATTTATACATTAATTTCTCCTCTCATTGAATGTTTTGGTAATCAGAATATTAAGGTATACTCCAAGATTATCTACCCCTGGGATAATTGCTCTGCATAGTCCTGAATATGATGAAATTTACTATTAGGACTAGATTATGTTATATGGCATAATTAGATCCAGGTAGACCTAATCTAATCACAAGGGCCCTTTAAAATCACAGAGTTGTTTCTGGCTTGTTGCAGAAGAGGAAATCATAGATAAGCACTCTATCTGACTTGAAGAGGGCAGATATCCATGCTGTGAAGTGCCAATAGAGAGGGGTTCCCTGTGGGGCTGAAGGTGGTCCCTAGCCAAGGGCTACAGCAAAACTAGGACCTCATTTCTACAACCATCATAAAATAAAATAAATCCTCCCAACAACCAGTGAGGTTGGGAAAGTATTCTGTGCCTCAGATAAGAACTACATCTCCAGGTGACAGGTTGACTTCAGTCTTGTAAGATCCCAAAGAGCCTTGTCGTGCTGGGCACAGATTTCTGAACTAAAGAACTATGAGCTAAAAATGGTGCTGGTTTAAACCACTCAATTTAAGATAGTAATTTGTTACACAGCTATAGTAAACTAATAAGGAAATTTAATATATTTAGTCCTCCTTATTTATTCAGTTCCTTAATGCCTTTAAGAATATATTTTTTTTTCAATTTAATCTGATTTTTTCTATTTATTACAGCAGTAAAATTGGCCTGCTTCTACTTAATACATTTTATTCAGTACATTTTATTCTCACTGCTTCTTTGTAAAGCATATAAATAAGAAGTCGAAGACAGTCACTCCCTCATACATAACCCACCAAATATCCTATCTCTAAACTAAATTACAGAAAGTGGAGAACTGTACTAAATGCTTAGCATATTTCTTAAAGTTTTTTTTCATGCTTTTATAAATGTAGATTTGTAGATGGATGAATGATGGAAAATTTCATTGTTAGAAAAGTTAATAGAAAGTGAAAAATTTGGAAAATGACCATATAAGCTTAAATCATAATTTAATAGCATAGATACAAACCAAATGATGAAATAATATCTTAAGTTGGCCATGCCAAAGTAAGTGTATGTGCTTTATGGGAATTTCAAGTCATGAATAGAAATATTTGTTCATTCAATAAGTAAACATAAATCTATGGCATATAAATATTTTTGGAATAAATGTTTAAGAGAAACAAAATGAGGTTTCTGAGGTTCCCTGGAGAAGACATAAATTGCTGTACTATCACAAAATTGAGCCGTCTTGATTTTTATCAGTAACACTACATTGTTGTAAAATAGATACCAAGTAGTAGTAAAAGTCATTGCCACAATATATTGCTCTGTCAAGAAAATTTTGACTGCTTGCATGAAAATGACACAAAATCCTTAACAAATTGATTTCTTGAAGTTGTACTTCAGTGAATAGTTCTCATGACTATATGAAAAAATAACCATGCCTATTATATTTTATTCACTGGCCACATGAAGTTTGGCAGAATTTGCTTTGTTGTTGACATATTTAAAATGGCACACTTAACCTATGTGTTCAATAATTTAAAATGGGAAAGGGGGCAGGTATTAGCATTTATTAAGGGAAATTCTTTTGTGTAACCAACTCTTAAACTTACTTAGCCCAGAAAAATAGTCCATCAGTCAGCAATATCTGTCACATTCTTACTATGTGAGAAGCAGTTATTAGCGCCGGGATTCAGAAATTGAAAGACATTCACACAGTCCTTGGCCTTGAGAAGGTTTCAGTATGTGGTTGTTAATAGGCAACAAATTATCACAAACAGAATTTATAGGTAAAGGAAATGTAAAGAAGAAGTAGGTGTGTAATGAGAACCTATAACAAAGTAACATAACTGAGTCTGAGAGTTCAAGAAAGGGTTTCCTGAAGAAGTGAAGTATAATTGGGAATTTAAAGGAAAAGATGGTATCATCAAGGCAAAGCATGGTGGTAGGATCGTGCCAGACAGAGGAAGCAGCATGCTCAAGTCTTGATGGTCTTGATGTTGAGAGTGAGGGTGACATCTTCAAAGAATGGTGAGAAGACCAGCACTGAGAGTAATCGGGGTCCAGGTTTTGCAGTCTTGTAACCCTGTTAAGTACCATATTGTGTGGTCCCCAAGTCCAGTGCTACTAAAAGTGTGATCAGAACAGTACCGGTCTCTGAAAAGTTAATAACCAATTCACAATGAAATAAATACAGTCATGAGGAGGAAGAGTTTAGAAACTTTTATAGCAACTCAGCACATTAATTTTATGCCCATTGAATTTAATGACAACTAATTGAAATTTGTATTTTTTAATATCTTTCTTTTTATTTATATTATTTTTTAATAATCAATTTCTTTGCTATGTATAAAATTATCAGTTCACAATGGATGAAAAAAGTGTGTGTTTTTTTTTACGGCATATTTTTTATTGTGATTTAAATATACATAATAAAGTGTACCTTTTTTCTTTTAATGTTTCTTTAGTTTCTTTTATTTTTTTTTAACATCTTTATTGGAGTATAATTGCTTTACAGTGGTGCGTTAGTTTCTGCTTTATAACAAAGTGAATCAGTTATACATATGTTCCCATATCTCCTCCCTCTTGTGTCTCCCTCCCATCCTCCCTATCGCACCCCTCTCGGTGGTCACAAAGCACCGAGCTGATCTCCCTGTGGTATGCGGCTGCTTCCCACTAGCTATCTGTTTTACAGTTGGTAGTGTATCTATGTCCATGCCAAAGTTTTTTTGTTTGTTTTGTTTGTTTGTTTTTGCGGTACGCGGGCCTCTCACCGTTGCGGCCTCTCCCATCGCGGAGCACAGGCTCCGGACGCGCAGGCCCAGCGGCCATGGCTCACGGGCCCAGCCTCTCCGCGGCATGTGGGATCCTCCCGGAACGGGGCACGAACCTGCGTCCCCCGCATCGGCAGGCAGACTCCCAACCACTGCGCCGCTGGGGAAGCCCATGCTAGAGTTTTAATGGTCCTTTATGGCAAGCCATTTGAGAAGTGTTGCCTTAAAATAATTCTAATTCTCAGTGATATTGACACTATAATTAACCTGATCAAATGAACAGTAAGTTGATAATGGCAAGTAGGAAAATAAAATGCTAATGTATAGGTGCTTTACAACTTATAAGACACTTTCCAGTTTATAAAATACAAATACATTTTTTAATACACAACAAACCTTGTAAGATTGTCAGGGTTCATATTTGATCTGAGGCCACACATCTAGTAAATGACAGACACTGCCATCTTGGTTTTGTTGGTGACTAACCTTCGGGATTTATGTAGCTGTGTAGTCTGCTCACAATCACATGGTTCTTATTCATTTTCATCCATCTAAACTCTTCAAGAGCTGCTAATAAGCTGAAAAATTAAGTGAAGGTATATCTTTTCGCTTTCAAGTTGTTCATTGTCCAAGTACTAAAGATCTCAAATGTGTTTCAGGGGCCTCACACCAGCAAAGAAAGAGAGAGAGAACTAAACAATCAGTACCCAGATAACTGAAAATTGACAGTACAAATTTGTCTTCTACTCCCTCTGGAGCAAAAAAAAAAATATGTCCTTGATCAGCAACAAGGAGATCTAACTGTTAGCTTTTTAATACAGTACACCAATTATATTTTATGTCTCCAAGGATGTGAAATTGGGGGACTTTCATTCATCATCTGTGCAGAAGATCCTGATGTAAATCCTTCACACATTGCCTGATTAAGAACTACAGAAATACATTTTGTTTAGGGAATCCTTACAACACTTGAACTTCATCCCACAGTCAATACTATGTCCCCCTGGCATCTTGTTAAAAAGAATGAAAGAAAACAAGCCAATTTACTAACAGAGAAAAATGATTAGCCTTGAGTATGAAAAATACATGTAGAATAGGATACTCTGGAGATTTCATTCCAATTCACCAGTGTTTAGGGTGCAAACCAAGTAATCCAAACATAATTAATTTCTCCAGTTAGAAGTGCCTGCTTTTGAAAGAAATACACCACACCTAGATTATAGTATACTTACTTTAAAAAAATCACTCTATATAGAGTCTGATAGAGGTGGATCTACCAGATTCTACAACCTTGGGAAAATTGCTATTTTTCTCTAATCCTTCATTTTATGTTCATAAAATAGAACCATCTACCTCATGGTATAAATAAGAGCATGCTTGTAAGACACTTTATCTTACTAACACCGTAAGAGTTATAGTGGTATTAGCACTGTTTCTGTGGTTATTATTATCTCTTGCTTCAGTAATTTATCAATTCTAAGACTTTTTTTTTTTTTTTACCTTTTTTGTATTTCTGAAATCAGGATATATCTTACAGTCAGTCATAATTTAATTGGCATCTTTTTCTTTTCTTAGTGCTACAAAAATGATGCATTATAACACATGGTATTATAATTGTTATTGTTATTATTATTATTATTTGGAAACCACATTAATCCTTTTAGGCCATGAAAGTGTTAACTAGAACCTTTAAGCAGCATATTACTAAATAGCACCTTAGTTGCTTAAAATTTCAAAGCAATCTGTTTTTGAATTTTATCGCTCACTTTTCATGCACTAAATTTTACTAGGTATTGAGAAGACTAAGGTCCATCTTCTTACCATGAATTAAGTTTGAAAAGTATTTAATGAGTCTTATTGTTAGATGCTATGAGGAATACAAAATACAAATGTAGGCACATGCGTACGTATGACATACAAGCTAAACTTGTTTTATAATCGCATTAGGCACTAAATCAAGATTTGTGAAAAATATCCAAAGGGAGAAAGTAAAATTACCTACATGCGTGAGTAACTTTGAAAAAGTTTAAACAGAGACTGTGTATGTTCATTAGAACCACGTAATTTTAAAGCTGGAAGGTATACTAGAAACCAGCCATTGCATGAAGGCAATGGGCCAGGCATCTGGTCTATTCCCTGTCCTTCAAGAGGACGCCTCTGAGGCCAGGAGAACTAGGTGAGATTTACTATGCCGTCTGCCTTAGATTTGACAGACCCAGAGAGCAAGCCCCTATCTTCTGACTCTGGATCCAGAGCAGAGCACAAAGGACATTAATGCTGCGCTGCGTGTGGGTATGCTAGATAGATGCCATGCTGGAGGAATAGAAGCAAAGCTAGTCTCTGTGTAGCTGTGTCTAATTAAAATTAAAGGGAGCTCAATTACTACAAGGAAGAATACAAAGAGAATGAATGGCGGAGGAATGTTAGGAATTAGCCACAGGGCCTCTGGGGTTCAGGCTCAAAGACCAGAAAGAGAATGTCATTATGTCAAAGCATGTGAAAATTGCTGATTTTTGTATGTAAACAGTGGCTGAGTATTGATGAATTTGTATGGTGGATCCTAGTACGTTATTGCAGAAAGAAAAGAGTCAAGAAAAAAAATGGATTTATTAGCGCCTGGTCGCTCATCTGATCTCATTTTTTTTTTTTTTTGTACGGGGTCCCTATAAACAGGGTAGTTAGAGAGAGAATCTTAAGGAGGTGTCTCCATGAATGACTGTGTGACTCACAGAGGCCAGGAGATCCCACATGGTCAGCTCCTGGTGACAATATAGACTACAGAGTAGGGGAGAGGAGTGATCTTCCTAAATCCGCATGGAGCCAACATCAGGCAGGAACTCTTGGCACAGACACAGATATTCTCACGTTGGGCTGTATCAGTAGTGGCAGCAGCAAAGTGGTTTTGAACAGAAAGTATTTAAGACTGGGAAGCTGAAACAACAGAGGAATCAAAGCAAATGCTAGTCGTTCCAAAAATAATGGGGACTCTGCAACAGGTGGAGTGTCCTTGAAGATTATGAGGGAGCAGGAGACATTGCATTTGGAATATCAGTGTCATTGCCAACATATCCTCATCTACATATTGGAATATGCTCAAATTCTGTCTCTCTCTCTCTCTCTTTCTCTCTCACTCACACACACACACACACACACACACACACACACACACACACACACGCACACGCACACGCACCCCTACCTACACAAGACAGGAAGGAGACATACCCAAATGTTGCCAATGATTATTTTTTAATTGTAGGATTATAGGATTAAATCCTCTTACTTGTCAGTGTTTTCTATATTTTATATAGTGACTCTATGGTACCTTTAATCTTAAACTATACATATTAACATTTTAATAGAGTTGTACCCACCATAACGGGATTTTTTTTAATTCTATTTTTAAAATTACAAAGGCTATAAAGACTATACTAACATCTGAATTTTTGTTCAGATTTGAATGCCACTATGTCCTGAGAACATTGAACACAGGGTATTATACCTGCCTAATACATTTACAATTTTATTGCTGATATACATTCTCTATGCTAATCTGCAGGAGGCATTATTACCACCGTATTTTGTAAATAATGCTCTTATTTGTAGCATTGTTGAGCTGAAATATAAGAACTTGAAAAATATTTTAGTTTTTAAATTTTTCTTCTTTTAATGCTGCTTTTGGTGCTTTATAAAGATCTCAACTGTGTTTTATTTTAGCATTCACTACACATAAATATGGAAAAGTGCAAGAAATCTAATTAGATGTGCTATGTTATATTTACAGAGTGCTTGCAGCTATAGTGTGCATGCTATAACAACACGTTGGTCAGGTAAATCATGAAAGTTTATGCAGTCATTCAACAAATATATACAGTGAACACCTACTATGAGCAAGCAATAATGATCTTCATTGAAAAAGAAGATTTATATTTAAATGGAATTCTAGCTGTCTAAAACAATGAGAAGCAGCATAGAATGCTAGTTAAGAGCACAGAACAGAAGAGTAAGTCTACCTAGCTTCCAAATATTAGCTACATCACTTACAGGCGATGTGTGAACATGAGCATAGTACTTAATCTCTATATGTCTCAGGTTGTATATATGTAAAATGAGGATAATAATATTATCTACATGATTGGGTTGTAATGATCAAATGAGATAAACTGTGTGTCTTGCATATAGTAAAAACTATGTTATTGTCTTTTTTTTCCCTGATGGACTTAAGTTTTTGTTGAATTTCTATACAGACCTACCTACTATCCAGAAGAAATAAAGATGCAGGGAGAAATGTAATTAGAGAGTCATGGCATTTCAGAGCTAGAAGAGAACTTATTAATTACGTACCTAAATCCCACCAAAGTACAACTGAGAACACAAGGGCACAGAGCTACAAAATCAAATAATTAGGAGGTTTCCAAGCATGATAAAATCCCAGTTTTATAACTCCCTGATCAATATATCAATAAATGCCAACTGTAAGTCCATTCATTCATTCTGCAAACATTTATTGAACAGCACTTCCTCTATGCCAAGCACTATGGTAAATGCACATGACACTAGGACAAATCATATAGGTTACTTACCTTGTAAATAGCTACAGTCTAGTAAAGGAGAACATGTAAAAGTAATTGAGTTTCATCTCTGCTCTGATAAAATATTTGTTGGTACCAGTGGTAGTAGAATGGAGACATTGAACAATTCTATCTAGGAGTTCTAGAAATGCTTTATACAAAATGAAAATCTTGATTATGAATGTTGAATAAGGATTCAGAAAGCAGGTCTATGTGTCTAAAGCATCAGGTGTGGAGTTGAAAGGATTCACTAAAAGATAAATGTAAAAGACAGTGAGTGACTGGATCATAAAAGACGTATTCCATGATGTATAGTTTTGGGTTTTTTTCTACAATAATAATTAGGGAATAAATTAAGTGGAAAATAAATGAATATTTAAAGATATAGTAGAAGTAATGCCATATAAAGAGGAAAGAACTGTAGTTTAGGTTAAAAAGACTCACTGTAGGGCTTCCTTGGTGGTGCAGTGGTTAAGAATCCACCTGCCAATGCAGGGGACGTGGGTTCGAGCCCTGGTAAAAGTACCGTAAAGGCATCAGGGCAGAAAACAAATGTAAGGTTACTAACAACAACAGCAAAAAGTATAGGTTATCATGATTCTACAGCTCTGCAACAGTAATACTACAAAACAAGAGGCTAGGTGTTCAGGGTGAAGGCTGAAAGGTTGTATCAACAAAGGCTGTACTCAAACATATTATTATTATAGTCTGAAGGCAGAACAAGACAAAACAAAAAATCTTGGATATATAAAAATGCAGGAAATAAACTAGGAAGAGCTCCTGATAAAAATTACCCAGGGGCAAATTTCAAGTAATCCAAAAATGAATCAAAATAAAGAACACACAAAGAAGCAACTTAAATATAAAATTAACTGTAATGACTTGTATAATTATGGATATAAATTAGAACTCATCTTAATGAAAAAAGAAAAACATATTTAAGTATAAGATAATCAGATAAATATATAAAATGAACCGTGAATATCACACCAAAAAACTGGTAGTTCAACAAAAGTAGAGTGAAGACTGAGAGGGAAGAGGGCATTCATCCTGACACTGATAGGGATATATAATAGTAATAATTAGTAAAATTTACAACAGGCTTTATACTGTTAAAGGGTGACACGACCATCACTGAGAAGCTAAAAAAAAAATTCTGAAGATGATTTTATTGCTTATTACAGTATAGAAGAATGTTGATAATCAGGCACAGTCTCTCCAGGCAGAGCAGACTACTAATCATACATGAGAATTTTAAAAATCATAGAGTTCAGAGATTGGTGGAATCTCAGAGGTGCATGTGGGGTGACATCATCGGTAAAAGCATAGTTACTTGGATGAAACTGTTTTTGATTGTGTGGCACTTAGTGGCATATGTATTAGAGTGAATGTGTTTCTGATTGACTGACTTTTGGAAGGAAGGGGCTGTCACAGATACATTGGCTTTTAATATATTATTGATCAATTGAACAGTTTTAAAATGATTATGCTACTTGGACCATGACTACCAAACAGTCCATCTTTTCCTTTTTTATTCTGTGTCTATCAAGTTATCAAAGGGAAAAAATTAGATTGAAAAATATAAACATTATCAAAAAAGTATATAAAACAGAAAATGTAAGATAAAGTAACAGATCAAATATTTTTGTTACTTTCACTGGTAATGAAATTAATATTCTTATTGAAAGAAAATTTTTCTCATCAGTAGGGGAATGCCAGTTCTGAAAATGGCAGAAAAGGTTGTGTTACATTAATCCTGTGACCACTGTGTATAAATTCTGTACAAAATATTAAAATAAATACCTAAAGCTACCAATAAACAAACAGCCAGAAACTGTAGAGGACATAATTCTTGAGAGAAAGAATGCCATGTTTGAATAGCTTTTTCCTTAAAAGCATTTCCTAGTGTTCTACCACAGAGTGAGATTACAGTTTGAACAGAAATAGGCTGAAGAGAAAAAAGTTAGAGCTTAGTGCTATCAGAGTAGCTGGGAATTGGAGGAAACTCCTGGAAAGGAAGAAGCCAAAGAGGGGAAATTCTAAACTCTGCATGTAACTGTTTCAGATTCTTGAACAATATTTTAAAATATGTATGCAGAGGGAGGATTCAAGAAGCCTAGAAGAAAGCAGTATGCAAGAGGCAGAGATTTCAGCAGTTGCCTGCATGTAGGAAGACAGAGTTTACAAATCAAGTTCCAACAAGTTTGTTGAATAGCTTTTTGAATGATGTGGCCTTTCCCTTAACACCTCAGTAGAACCATATCTTACAAGTTAGCTCAGGACTCAGAACTACATACCTTATGAGTAAAATTAAAACCAAAATTTACCCATTATAACTAAGCCTAAAACCAAGTCTCTCTAGGATCAAAGTGATCTACCAGTAATTTAACTGCCTGCAAGTATAAAACCCTATGTTCTTTAGAGGCAGATAATATTCAGAGGCTCTACAGTATATCATTCATATTGCCCATGATATGCAGTGATAAAGAAATTACTACACATACAAAGCATAAGAAAAATGTGGCAAATAATTTGGACAAGAAAGCAGTCAATAGAAGATCAACACATGTCCCAGATGTGTAACTTAGTAGGTATTATAAATAAGTTTAAAAATCTGTAAGAGGACAGAGCTGATAAAATGATGAGAAACACCATTAGAGAAATGACAGTATCAAAAAGCTAAATGAATCTTCTAGAATTTGAAAAAAATTTTGGATTGACCTAAAAAAAGCTGGTCACATCAGAAGAAAATATCATTGAATCTGAAGAGAAGTTATTATAAATTAAACGCAGAAAATAAAGACTGAAAGAAAATAAAATTTCAGTGACATTTAGGACAGTATCAAACAATCTAATTGATGTGTAATTCGAATCACAGAAGGATAGGAAAAATGGGGCAGAAAAAAATATTTGAAGATACAATGGAGGAACATTTTCCAAATTCACTGAAAAATATAAATTTACAGATTTAATAACTTCAGTAAACCCCAAGCAGTTGAAATACATATGAAAGCACATCAAAAGTGAAAATGCCAGAAAAAAAGAGAAAATGTTACAGTCAGCCAGCATAAAAGAAACATATTTCTTTTGATCATATTGGAACAGGGATAAGAATAATGGTTGACTTCATCAGAAACAAGAGTCCAGAAAATAGTACAATAACATCTTTAAAAAGTGCTGACAGAAAAAAAAAAAATCTGTCAACCTAAAATTCTGTATGCAGTAAAAAATAACCTTCAAGAAAAGGTGAAATTAATATATTGTTAGATAAATGAAAGCTGGAAGAATTTTCACCAGCATAAAATAAATGTACAAAAAGAAATGCTAAATAAAATTTTTCAACCGGAAAACCTAATGATACCAGATGGAAATTTATAACTGTAGGAGGGAATGAATAGCATCAGAAAGAAACATTATACAAATTAAAATGACTAGTTATTTCTTTTCTTATACTGAAAAAATATATATATATTCTGGGATTTTGTAACACATAAAAGTAATATATATATATATGATAACAATAGCACAGAGGAAGCAGGGAGAATAAATGAATAATAATCCAATTATATGGAAAGTGGTACAATCTTAATTCATGGTGGTCTATGATAAATTAAGCCATATCCCCCAAGATAGAAAGAATAGTTGAAAAGTCATTTGAAGAATTAAAATATAATCATAAAAAAACACTCAGTTCATCCACAGAAGGCAAGAAACGAGGAACAAAGGTGACAAAGAGGCAAACTTACTATTTTTTATAATTGCATTTATTATAAATGGGCAAAACATTTTTATCAAAGGCAGTGATTGTCAGACTAAGTAGAAATATCAGGAAACATCTCTAAGGTACTTACAAGATATGCAGTTTAAATACATAGACACAAAAATGTTGGAAGTATATGAAAAAGTATATACCATGAAAACATTAAGAAAGCTGGTGTGGTTTTAGTTATAGCAGATGAAGGAAACTTCAAGACAAGGAATATTGTGAGATAAAGAGAACCTTTTCATAATGATAAAAAGCATCAGTTCAACACGAAGGCATAACAATTCTAAACATGTGTGCAATTCAGAAGAAAAACTCTTAAATGTATTAGGCCAACTGATAGAACTAGGGGAGACGTAAACAAATTGAAAATTAAATGTGGAAGTTTTCATACTTCTCTCTTCATTTTTTATAAAATAAATGGACAAAAAAGAAAATTTGAAAGCCTAGAGAACATATAAATAACATTCCTAACAAAATAATCTAAGAAATATTTATGCAAGTCATAGACAGGACGTGACATTTGAAGGTCTTGAGTGTGAGACTTTACAGGTGTGTGAGGAAGAAAGGGTACTCAGAAGTACAGGAAGTGGGATTGGAAAGGTACAGAAGAATGAATGAGATGGCATGTTCTAGGAACAGCCCCAAATGCTCAGGTAACAAAATTAGACATGAATCTGGAAAAGTAGGTAAGGATCCCCATAGAATTTGGCATTAGAGAGCCACGAGCGATTTTTAAGGAAGGGTGGGTCATCATCAGACCTCCTTTAGGAAGGTGTGGAGTAATTACTGGAGGAAGGAGAGATGCAACCAAACAAGCAAATCTTCACAGTACACATTCTTTTTTTTAACATCCTTATTGGAGTATAAATGCTTTACAATGTTGTGTTAGTTGCTGCTGTATAACAAAGTTAATCAGCTATACATATACATATATCCCCATATCCCCTCCCTCTCGCGTCTCCCTCCCACCCTCCCTATCCCACACCTCTGGGTGGTCGCAAAGCACGGAGCTGATCTCCCTGTGCTATGTGGCTGCTTCCCACTAGCTAGCTATTTTACATTCGGTAGTGTATATATGTCCATGCCGCTCTCTCACTTCGTCCCAGTTTACCCCTCCCCCCTCCCCGTGTCCTCAAGTCCATTCTCTACGTCTGCGTCTTTATTCCTGTCCTGCCCACAGGTTCTTCAGAACCATTTTGTTTTTTTAGATTCCATATATATGTGTTACCATATGGTATTTGTTTTTCTCTTTCTGACTTACTTCACTTTGTATGACAGACTCTAGGTCCATCCACCTCACTACAAATAACTCAATTTCGTGTCTTTTAATGGCCGAGTAATATTTCATTGATATATGTGCCACATCTTCTTTATCCATTCATCTGTCGATGGACACTTAGGTTGCTTCCATGTCCTGGCTATTGTAAATAGTGCTGCAATGAACATTGTGGTACATGACTCTTTTTGAATTACGGTTTTCTCAGGGTATTGTGCCCAGTAGTGGGATTGCTAGGTCATATGGTAGTTCTACACATTCTTTTAAATTGAATATGGAACATTTATCTAGATAGACCATAGACAGGGCCACAAAATAAGTCTCTATAAATTTGAAAGAGTGAAAATTATACAGAATATGTTCTCTGATGATAACATAAATCAATTAAAAATCAATGACATATATACAGTTGACCCTTGAACAACATGGATTTGAACTGCACTGATCCACTTACATGCAGATTGTTTTCAATAAATACGTACTACAGTACTACATGATCTGAGTTTGGTTGAATCTACAGATGCAGAACTGAGGATATGGAAGGCCAACTATAAAGGGGGAGGGGTTTGCACTCCTAACCCCTGCATTGTTCAAGAGTAAACTCTCTCTCTCTCTATAAATATATACCTCAAATTATTTTTAAATTAAGCAACACATTTTATGTGTTGATTAGGTCAAATAAAATATTACAAGGAATTAGAAGAAGCTGCATTTTTTTCAAAAAAAGCATATGGATTAACCAGTAAGGTACTCAACGTCACTGTCATCAAGGTAAGGCAAACTAAAACCACAATGAGATACTATTCCTTAGCCACTACAGTCACAAAATTTTAAAAGATTGACCACAAATTTTGTAAAGGACGTGGAGCAGTGCTTTTCAAACTTTGTAGTCTCAGAATTACTTTACCCTCTTAAAAATTGTTGAAAACCCAAAGAGCTTTGCGTAATGTGGATTTTCATATATTTACCACATTAGAAAATAAAACAGAAAATTTTAAAAACACATAATTTATTACTGAATTTAAAATTATGATAATTTACCCAGTAAATGTTAAAATAAACAACAAATATTCTTGAAAAATTACTATGTTTTCCAAAATAAAAATAATATTTGGTGACAAGTATAGCATAGTTTTCTGGTTTTGTAATTTTTTTTTAATATTTGGCTTAATGGACGCTGCAGTCTTATATTTGTTGATTTGTTCATTCTATTGTGACAAGTTGTATTTGCTGAGGTAGCTGAAGAAAATCCAGCGTCAAACAGAAATGTAACTATAAAAGGAAGGAGTATTTTTTAAAGAATTTTCAGCTAATGTGTATATTCTTTTATAATATACCAAACCTCAAAATGCGGTAGTGCCTTAAATGTTAGTTACAACATGGAATACAAAACCATCTGGTAGCGGGCTGAACGACGGCCTCCCTCAAAATATTCCCATGTCCTAATCCCTGGAACCTGTGAATATTACTTTCTATGACAAAAGATGTGATTGACTTAAGGATTTTGAGAGGAGGAGACTATCCTGGATTATCTAGGTGAGGCACTAACTCGATGGCTTAAAATAGCAGAAAGTTATTCTCCCCTAAAGTCTTGAAATGGAACTCCGCCTTGCCAACACCTTGGTGTTGGATTTATGGCCTCTAAAAATGTGGGAGAATAACTTTCTGCTATTTTAAGCCATCACGTTTTTGGTAATTCTTTACAGCAGTTTTAGAAACTAAAACACATATCAGTAAGCTTTTCGCATTCTGTTACATTAAAATCAAATGATCTATCAAACTTTGGATAGATCTTTCACTCAAGCATGATTTTATAACATTGTACATTGTTTATTTGCAAAATATTTGTTTTACTAAGTTATTGAGATCTTCTAAATGTTGACATATTTCATTATGCATTATCGCATTCATTTATATCACCACCAAATTTATCAACTACATCTTTAAATATTGGGAAGCCAGTGCATATAAGTTTTTTTTGCATTCTAATTTTTGCTTAAAAGCTCAACTTTCATCACTGGTAACACGTACAGTCAGTTGTTTTCCTTGGAGTGACAGACACAATTAGTTAATTTTTGAAAAATGTTTAACAAATATCCACTCTGAATAATCATAGACTGTCAGTCATTTTTTAAGTAAAAATGGTGTTCCATGAAAAAGGCAGCCAGTTTCCCTCACAATAAGGTGCTGTTTGTCAAGATAGCCATTATACTTCAGAATACAATAGTAGAGATTTATGTGTACTTCCTATTTCTCGCAAAGAATATTAAAATTAAGTGTACTCATATATATGGAATCTAAAAAAAAAAAATGGCTCTGATGAACCTAGGGGCAGGACAGGAATAAAGATGCAGACATAGAGAATGGACTTGAGGACACGGGGAGGGGGAAGAGCAAGCTGAGACAAAGTGAGAGAGTGGCATGGACATATATACACTACCAAAAGTAAAATAGATGGCTAGTGGGAAGCAGCTGCATAGCACAGGGAGATCAGCTCGGTGGTTTGTGACCACCTAGAGGGGTGGGATAGAGAGGGTGGGAGGGAGACGCAAGAGGGAGGGTTTATGGGGATATATCTATACATTTAGCTGATTCACTTTGTTATACAGCAGAAACTAACACAACTCCAAAGCGATTATACTCCAATAAAGATGTTAAAAAAAAAACCTGTGTACTAAAGGGTGAAAATTTAGTAAAATTAGCGATTTTTACTGCTTCAGCAAGGACATTCTTCTGTAGTACTGACTTCTTTCTTTCTTTGTCTTCCTTCCTTCCTTCCTTCCTTCCTTCCTTCCTTCCTTCCTTCCTTCCTTCCTTCCTTCCTTCCTTTCTTTCTTTCTTTCTTTCTTTCTTTCTTTCTTTCTTTCTTTCTTTATTCTTATCTCTTTCTCTTAACTCTAAGTGTATGGCAGTGAAGAAAACAATGGCTATCTGTACAGTTTGGTGCTACTGCTCTAATTATGCTATAATAAACATCAGATTTATTTTTACCTCCCCCCTTGCCCCCATTGCTTTTCTTCCAAAAGTGCAGATATCAACATGGTAGAAATACCATCTTAGTATTATTAGGAAAATAGTTTGAATTTTTTTCAAACCTCCTGAAAAGGTCTCAGGAACTCCAGGTGTGTACACACTCTGTTTCAACTACTGCTGTTGTAGAGCAACTTGTTCCATTGCAGGTGGGGTTAAAAATGATATAATCACTATGGAAACTTATGTGGCAATTTCATACATAAGCTTTAAATATGTATACTCATATCAAAAGACTCATCTAAGAATTTTCATAGTAGCTTCTTATTCGTAATAAGTGAAAGGTGGCAGTAACCTAAATGACAATGGAAATAACCTAAATGACAGTGGAAACAACCTAAATAACACTGTAAATAACCTAAGTATTCTCCATCAAAAGGAGAATAGTATAGTATAAAAATTACAGTATATCTGTGTAATGAAATGCTTCTCAGAAATGAGTAAAAGAATTACTGATTCAAGCAACAAAATAATTTTTAAATGAGTCTTGAAATTTAAAATGAGTCTTGAAAACACCATTTGGAGTAAAATAAGCCAGACTGCATATCAGTATGTTAGGTATGGTCACATTTATAGAAAGGTTGATGACAGGAAAAATTAATCTGTGATTATAAAAATGAGAAGAGTGGTTCTTCTGGGAACAGAGTTTACTAGAGAAGGACGTGAGGGGGCAGTTTCTGCAGTAATGAAAATATTCTCTTTCTTGAATGATGTATTCGTTACACACCAAAATCGCCAAATTATATATTTAAGAAGTGTGTTTCACTACATGTAAATTATACTTCAATGAAAGCACTTAATCTTGGATATAGTCTAAAAAATAAGTAAGTAGACATATATATACATATACATAAATAAACTATATACTTTCAGCAAGGTGCGGGGTGAAAAAAAGTACACCTGAAAGACTAAAAGGAAAAAGAAGGGCAAATATATATAATACAAATGCAATAAAAGTAAGGCAGGGATTCCAATAACAACATGAAAGTGGAGTTCAAGGTGAGCTTTTAAGCAGATAAAAGTTAAAAACATACAATCCATGGTGAGCGTCCAACTGTGATGAGACTTCAAAAAGTGATAACCTATTATCTAAATATATAAAATAAGTACTTAGACATAGGAGAAATAGAAACAGTCATAGAATTTTTTTAATATAACCTATCAGCCTTTGATGGATGAAATAATCCAAAAAAGAAAAGAATTACTATATTATATATGTAATTCTTATAGTTCACGTTTGTATGCTAAAAACACATGCCCCAGTGTACCGAAAGTAGAAATAGTAGTAAACTTTTAAGTATTTAACATAGAATTTAAATACTTAAAACATATACTAAGAAATATATAGAGAAATAGCCAGAGACACAAATTTAATTGAAATTTTTTAACAGTCTTTGATAGAGCAAGTAAACAAAAAGAAAGGCCTGAGTAATATATTAACAGGATATGCTTTATGTATAACTGTATTTCAAATCCTAAATCCTATGTAAGTACTGCTCCTTCTTTTCAAGAGCCAATGGAACATTTAAAATGATTGTTTATATATCAAGCCATAAAGAAAACACCAATAAATCCCTAAAAGTAGATATAAATCCAGCCACATTCACTGCAATGTACAACTATACAACTACAAACTAATAACAAAAGTTATATCTTAACTTGATTTATTTTAAGATATATGCCTTCAAAGCAATTTTCAAAGTAAAGAACATGCCCTTGCTCCAGTATATTGTAGTTACTGCAGAACACAAAATATGAATTTTGAAAATATACCTAAGAAACAAAAGGACTCAATTCAAGATAGGAAAATAGGCATTCATCACTGGGATTAAAATTATATCTCTTATTTTCTTAGTTGACTCTTTGCTCAAAAGTTTATTCTACCATTAATTAAAACTTATTTTTTAAAGATAAAAATAATGGGGAAACTTAGCTAAAATGATTAGACTATCTGACTCTGATGAATCTTCTACCCACTTTTGCCTGACTTTGAAGCCACAGGAAATAATTAATACTCAATTTTAAAAATTCTAAGAGAGGAAGTCAGTTTATTGCCAGGACCTAAAAGTTTGGTTTAGATCCAAATTCTAGTTCCAAAAGTTTGATAGGTCTAGGACAGGGGGTAAAATTATAATCATTTATGACCCAGCAATTCTATGATGTTCTGAGGGTAATAACAAGACTCTTGTGACTTTTGATAATGAACGTAAAATGGTAAGAACAGTACCTGATACAGAGCAGGAACCCAGTAAGTATTTGGGGGAACTCCCTGGCAGCCCAGTGATTAGGACTCTGTGCTTTCACTACCGCAGGCCCGGGTTCGATCCATTGTTGGGGAACTAAGATCCCACAAGCTGCCCAGTGTGGCCAAAATAAATAAATAAAAATAAATAGATAAATAAATAAATATTTGGAAACAAACAAAGAAAAAAGACACTTGTGCCTTCCTTTACTACCTGTCCTTCTTAGTTAAAAAAATAAATCTATACCAACAGGCATATAGGACTTAGTTATCTCTCTAATATACAGACAACGATCTGGAGCATCTCCAAGCATTTAGTGACTAAACACCAAAAAAAAAAAAAAATTGTGCAAGGAGGGGAAAACTGTAAAGGCAATTTGAATACTGGGAAGTGGAATCTTGTGAGCACATCCTGCAGGAAGAGTTAGAAAGTTCTCCTCATATAAAACATACCTCAGGTAGCCAGCATGAGGTAAAGGTACAGACCTCAACTCAGTCTAACATAGAAGCATTAGAATGATTAGGAGCACTGCACTAAGACAAGTCTTCTATTAGCAAATGGCAGACTAGCTTGCCCTCTCATCCTTTTTGGATGAGTCAGCAGTTTCATAGGTGAGAATGAAAACAAAATACTGTAGTATATGACAAGAAAAGAAGCATTATCTGAAAACTCACAGAAAGGAAAACCCCTGATAATGACTTACTAAGAAGTGTTAGGTGAAGCTGGCATCTTCTTTTGGATGCAGGTAGAAAAAAACTCTAAGAAAAAGTAGGAGCAAGATTTTCAGAAAATAGATTGAGCTGAAATATAAAATGATAACAGAGAGGTTTAGGGAAAGGATCTACGCAGTAGTAGAATCCTGAATTTTAACAGTGTGGAAATAAAATCAGTGATTTGGAGAACCATCTTGAAAAGAGCCACTAGAAGGCAGAAAGTTAGGACAGAAATATTTTAAAATATATTCATTAAAAATGAAAGAGAAATATACAAAGTATGTGGGATGGATAATGACATTAAAAATATAAGAAAAGTACTTTTTCTCATGGTGGAAAAGAAGCATGAGAACATTTGGAAAAGAGACATTAAAAAATGATATCATTAAAAAAACCTCCACGTGCTGAGGAAAGGCCCTAATCACTGATTAAGATCAATCCATGTGTGAAGTGAATCTCTCCTAAGTAAACAGCAGGAAAAAATTGTATTTAGATTATTTTTGTTATGTTTTGAATTTTTCACTTTGAAAAAAAAATTAAACCTTAAAATTCACAAGAATAATTCAATTAATACCCATATATCCTTCAGAAATTGGTACCTTTCACTGCATTTGCTATATGCTTCTCTCTCTCTCTCTCAAAACAAGGTCATTTTCTTACATAACCAAAGTGAAACAAATGATCACAGAAAATTTGACATTAACAATACTAATAATAAAGTCCTTATTCAATTTCACTAATTGTCCTTAATAGGATTTTCACCCATTTATGAACTAATCTAGGATGATGCATGACATTCAGGTCTCATGGTTGTTTAGTCTTTAATCTGGAATAATTTCTCATTCTTTTCTTTTTTTTTTTTTATTTCATGACACTGACATTTGAAGAGTACAGGTCGGTTGTTTTGTAGAATGTTCCTCAATTGGGTTTGTCTCATGTAAGACCATGTGAGTAATGCTGTGTCCTTTTCAGTTAATCACTTGAAGAAGTGAATGTTATCATTTTGTCCCATTACTAGTGATGTTTACTTTGATCTCTTGGTTAAAGGTAGATTCTGCCAGATTCCTTCACTTTAAACTTACCATTGTTCATTCATAATTCATAAGTAACCTCAGCATATATATATGAGACCGTGTGAATATCCTCTCTTATTTAAATTTCACCCACAGATATTAGCACCTACTGATGGCTTGCCTACAATAGTTATCCCTAAGATAGCTGCAGAATAATGGGTCTCAATTTTATCATCACTTCTTCTTTTATTGGTTGCCATTCTACTATTAGAACCATGTTACTACCCCATGTACTTTATTTATTTCCTTATTTATCAGTAGTTTCACAGATCATTTTTACTTAAACGATTATAATCCATTACTCATTAATTGTAAGGTCCACATTGTCCCCAGTTAGGCCATTGGGAGCCCATTCAAGCTAACTCTGTGTTGTTTAACTATTTATCTACTTACACTTTATAAATTTTATGCATGTTTTCATTTCAAAGTTGTGAGATTTTATTTTTAATGAGGAGAAATATTTAGTTTTGAAGAAATATAACTTTATCATTTTTTCTTTTATGGTTTTGATTCTTGTGTCCTAAGAAATCTTTACTTACACCCAACTCACAAAAATTTTCTCCTGTATTTTTCTCTAAAAGCTCTATAGTTTTTCTATTTATATTTAATTCTATAAGAGATCTCAAATTAATATTTGTGTTAAGTGTAGGGTAGGTGTCTAGGTATATTGTTTTCTCTGGGGATATCCAGTTTTTCCAACACCATTTGTTGACTGTTTTATCTCCCATTGGATGGTTTTCATGTCTTTGTCTAAAAAAATAAAATAGACATATAAGTACATATCGAATTCTTAGCTCTCTATCCTATTAATTTAACACATTTATTGATCTTTGTGCCAGTAAAATAATTTGATCACCATATGTTAATCTTGAAATTATGTAGCATAATCTTCCAACTTTATCTTTCTCAAGTTTGCTCTGGATATTCTAGGTCCTCAACATTTCCATATGAATTTTAAAACCAGGTTTGCTGGAATTATGATAGGGAGACATAAAACATAGAGATCAATTTGTGGTAAGATTGATATCAACAATATTTGATATTGTCTTCTGAAATAATACCATGGTTATACTTCTGCATTTTTTTCAGTCTTGTTAATTCCTTTCAGTAGATGACTAAACTGAGCACTATGCATTTTTTTCTTAAACTCATTCCCCTAAGGGAAGCAACTAAAATGTCAGTTCCTTCATCCTTAGCTGAGTTTCTGGCAGTGTGGTCCACACAGGCACGTTTCAGAGGTCAGCCTAGGATGTCAGTAGAGTTAAATCACAGACTTGGGGCTCCCCTTTCTTAATATCTCCTTTGCAGGAAGGACTACTGTCTGACTTTCGAGGGGAAGTGGTTCCTCAAACTCTAACCCTCCAGTGCACCTTGCCAAAAACACCGAGTTTTCTTTTGGAGTTTTAATTGCCTGTGTGACACTGATTATGACTTACCCTCAGACTAAAAACCGTAGCCACCAGAAATTCACCTTGTGCTCTTTCCTCTTTCCAAATGTCAGTTCCCCTCTAGAATATCATCACTTTTGCTCACTCCCCAGTTGTCTTCTCATAGTTGTTTGTATTTTATCTGGAGTTCACGCTTAGTGTCTGCAAGATCATTACACAGATCTCAGCTCAAGTGTTCTCTACTCAGATTTTTCCCAACAACTCTCTCAAATGTAACTTTTCTTCTCCTCCAACTCCACCCTCATCATGCTCTATTCCATTGCCCTCTTTATTTTTTTTAGAGATATCTGAATATCTTTAGTAAGAGTGATGAACCATCTCTATCTAAAAGTATATTTTCTAATATTTATTTATTTATTTGGTTGCACTGGGTCTTAGCTGCAGCAAGCAGGCTCCTTAGTTGCAGCACGTGGGCTTCTTAGTTGTGGCATGTGAACTCTTAGATGCTGCATGCATGTGGGATCTAGTCCCCTGACCAGGGGTCAAACTCGGGCCCCCTGCATGGGGAGCACAGAATCTTATCCACTGCGCAACCAGGGAAATCCCTCAAAGTATATTATGAATTTATTTATCTGTTTTTTTTTTCTGTCCCCACCACTCAATTCTCATATTAGTGCCATGAAAGCATGGAGTTTGTATGTCTTTACTTTCATATTCATTGCCCATTCCATTGAATGTTGACAAGGATATATAGATGCCCAATAAACATTTTGACTGAAGAGATATAAAAAGGAAAGAGAATTGTATCTACTTTATAGTGCTGCTGTATTTTATCAGTTTAAAAAAAATTCTTAGTAAAATACATGGTAAAAGTTAGGTAACTGCAGATATGTCAACGTCACACACACACATCAAACACTTACGAGAATATTTATTTATTTTTTCTGTTCAGTAGAATACATACATGAGGTTTCTAGATACAGAACAATACAGGACCAGCTTACTATTGCAATTCCTGTTACTATAAAGGTTATTATAACTCTTTTTCTACCAATTCTTGACTAAACAATCCAGATTCTTAACAATGCTTACAGGGTTTTTAACAACTTACTATAAAGCTAAGATGGAGAGAAACACGCTGCTGTCTTTTCTGGTTATAGACCAGCCTATCTCAAGAAGACGTAAGAAAACTTGGAGATATTCTCCCCGATTGTGTGGTGTGTGTGTGTGTGTGTGTGTGTGTGTGTGTGTGTGTGTGTGTGTGTTTATAAGCTACAGACACACTCTTCAAATGTTAAGCCTAATATTTAAAATAAATTAATCTTGTTCTTAATGAGTTAGAAACTAGAGGTACTAAGCCTGCCCACTGCACACATTCTCTGATCCTGTCCTGTTCTCGAAAATATCTGCAGAGCAAGGACATTTCGTAAATCACTGATTTAAATCTAATCATTCCATTTTGCAGAAGAAGAACTGAAGTTCTGAAAAGGTTATGACTTGCCAAGGTCACGCATAATTAGTGAATAGATAAGGATTATACCTAGAACACCTAAATCCCACACTAGGGCTCTGTCTATTATAATTAGATACGAGCCTTATGTGTGTGTGTGTGTATATGATTTGAGCATTCATTCATTAAATGATTATTTACTGAACATTCACTATGCACCAGGCACTCTGCTTGGCTTAGGGATAGAGTGGTAAACAGGCAACCATAATTCCTCCTCTCAAGGTGCTTTCAGTCTTTTGGGGAGTGAGTCATTAAAAATATAATTACATAAAATAATTTAATTAAATTCATGAGAAAGAAAGTATCAGGAGATTCAAGGTCAGTGGCACTCTAAAGTTAATTGCTGAATCCACCTTCCTCTCACTACCATTAGACACCAAAAAAGTGATCATGACTTCCCATTGAGACCTCTAGGTAACCCCAATACAGGTGATATGTAGAATTCTATTGTTTGTGGTGCTACAGGGAGCACAGGGTAGTTTAAAGGCCCCAGATTTGTTTTTGTTTTTATCTTTGTTTTGTGGGCAAAAGCCCATACAGGTCTCTGCAGGTTCATTGACTTTTTTTTTTTTTCCCTCAAATCTTTTTGTTCTTATTGTTTTGTCTTGTTTTGTTTTTGTTTTTTGTTTTATCTTATATATTATTTTGTACAGCAGGTTCTTATTAGTTATCTATTTTATATGTATTAGTGTATGTATATCAATCCCAATCTCTCAATTCATCCCACCACCACCATCACCACCCCTGCTTTCCCCCCTTGGTGTCCATAGGTTTGTTCTCTACATCTGTATCTCTATTTCTGCCTTGCAAACTGGTTCATCTGTACCATTTTTCTAGATTCCACATATATGAGTTAATATACGATATTTGTTTTTCTCTTTCTGACTTACTTCACTCTGTATGAGAGTCTCTAGGTCCATCCATGTCTACAAATGACCCAATTTCATTCCTTTTTATGGCTGAGTAATATTCCATTGTATATATGTACCACATCTTTTTTTTTTTTTTTTTTTTTTTTTGTGGTACGCGGGCCTCTCACTGTTGTGGCCTCTCCCACTGTGGAGCACAGGCTCCGGACGCGCAGGCTCAGTGGCCATGGCTCACGGGCCCAGCTGCTCCACGGCATGTGGGATCTTCCTGGACCAGGGCATGAACCCGTGTCCCCTGCATTGGCAGGCGGACTCTCAACCACTGTGCCACCAGGGAAGCCCCATGTACCACATCTTCTTTATCCATTCGTCTGTCAGTGGGCATTTAGGTTGCTTCTATGACCTGGCTATTGTAAATAGTGCTGCAATGAACATTGGGGTGCAAGTGTCTTTTTGAATTATGGTTTTCTCTGGGTATATGCCCAGTAGTGGGATTGCTAGATCATATGGTAATTCTATTTTTAGTCTTTTAAGGAACCTCCATGCTGTTCTCCATAGTGGCTGTATCAATTTACATTCCCACCGACAGTGCAAGAGGGTTCCCTTTTCTCCACACCCTCTCCAGCATTTGTTGTTTGTCGATTTTCTCATGATGCCCATTCTAACCGGCATGAGGTGATACCTCATTGTGGTTTTGATTTGCATTTCTCTAATAATTAATGATGTTGAGCAGCTTTTCATGTGCCTCTTGGCCATCTGTATGTCTTCTTTGGAGAAATGTCTATTTAGGTCTTCTGCCCATTTTTTGATTAGGTTGTTTGGTTTTTTTTTAATATTGAGCTGCATGAGCTATTTATATATTTTGGAGATTAATCCTCTGTCTGTTGATTCATTTGCAAATATTTTCTCCCATTCTGATGGTTGTCTTTTCGTCTTGTTTATGGTTTCCTTTGCTGTGCAAAAGCTTGTAAGTTTCATTAGGTCCCATTTGTTTATTTTTGTTTTTTATTTCCATTACTCTAGGAGGTGGGTCAAAAAAGTTCTTGCTGTGATTTATGTCAAAGAGTGTTCTTCCTATGTTTTCCTCTAAGGGTTTTATAGTGTCCAGTCTTACATTTAGGTCTTTAATCCATTTTGAGCTTATTTTTGTGTACGGTGTTAGGGAGTGTTCTAATTTCATTCTTTTACATGTAGCTGCCCAGTTTTCCCAGCACCACTTATTGAAGTGGTATATCCTTGTATAGACTTGCCTCCTTTGTCGTAGATTAGTTGACCATAGGTGCGTGGGTTTATCTCTGGGCTTTCTATCCTGTTCCATTGATCTGTATTTCTGTTTTTGTGCCAGTACCATATTGTCTTGATTACTGTAGCTTTGTAGTATAGTCTGAAGTCAGAGAATATGATTCCTCCAGCTCAATTTTTTTCCCCTCAAGATTGCTTTGGCTATTTGGGGTCTTCTGTGTCTCAATACGAATTTTAAGATGTTTTGTTCTAGTTCTGTAAAAAATGCCATTGGTAGTTTGATAGGGATTGCATTGAATCGTAGATTGCTTTTGGTAGTATATTCATTTTCACAATATTGATTCTTCCAATCCAAGAACATGGTATATCTCTCCACCAACAAACGTAAGTCCAGGACCAGATGGCTCCACAAGCTCATTGACTTCTGCCTATCCAGAAGGTGCCTCTGGCTACCAAGGCCAAAAAGTCCTGCAGTTCTATTGCTACAAAGAGGCTGTGGGGAAATTAGTTAAGTTAAGTTTTCTAAGTCCTTCAACAACTTCTATACTGTTCCTAAGCACATGGGAACTCATTTACTGTTCCTGTTCAATTCTGGAGACCTGGGAAACTTTGTAAGGGGTGCAGGGCCCATTGTCCTAGAGACATAGATAGAATAATTTCTCCTCTACTATTCTAATGACACACTGGGAATGAAGGAAATTTAGAATATTTATGCTACCATAGGGTCTGCTTGGGGATTCCTTTGCAAACTCCAAGTCTATCTGATGTTTCTTTCATCTCTTATTATCACTGCTCCCCCCAACCCCCACCAAGAAAAGGGCTAAGAGAAACTGAGCTTCAGTGGCCCTTCCCTGGGGACCCACCACTAAACAGTCTTCACTTCATATTTACTCTCATTCCAGCCCTTGGAATATACATAATCTATAGTGGGTGGTGAGAGGTATGGAGAAAACAGAAGGTTCTTATTGCTAATGTGTAATTTCAAAATTTTTCTTGTGCCTTCTCCTCCATCTGGGTCAGGCAATGAATGTGAAGCTCATTTGCTATTGTACCTGGATAGCGAAAAACGAGTAGGCTAAAAATTCTTAGGGTTATATACTGAAAAACCTTTTTTGCAACACATAGTATTTGATAAACATAGAAAAAAAAAGTGTGATTATGCCAAGACTTTGTCCCACTATAAACAAATACACATGTTAGAAACAAAAAACAAAAACATTTTTAATAGGAATGGCTTAGTATCAAGAAATCTAGCTAATAATTCTTTAAATAACATCTAATAATTAAAAGAGTATGGCGATAGTGGAGAGATGTAAAATAGAAAAGAAGGACAGAAAAATAGACCAGATGAATCTAATGGAGAGCCAAGAAAAATGTGCTGAACATATGGGAATTTAGGATAACACAAATCTGACATTTTTTTAAAAAGTTGTAAAGGAATAAATGATACTGGGACAATTGGCTATTCGTGTGGAAAAAGAAAAAAAAACTGCATCTCTGTTACTCAATATACAAATATAGATTCTGGACAGATTAAAGGTCTAAATGTCGAAAAGCTAAGCTTCAAAACTTTCCAAAGAGAATGTAAAAAATATTTACAATGGGCAAAAGATGAGAAATTTGACTACCTTAAAATTAAAGATACCATAAACAGAGTAAGTGTAAACTACATACTAGAGGGAATATTTATAATGTAAATACCCAAGAAATAATCTATATCAAGTATAAATAGTGAACAAAACAATTGAAAAAACAGATGACCCAATAGAAAAATAAGCAAAGGATAGTTTATGAAAAAGTAAAGCCAAATCACCCACCAACATATCAAAAAAGATAAATATCCTCAAAAATGTTGAAGGAAGCCAAACTAAAATTATTAAGAGATACCATTGGCAAAATTTCAGTGTCTGACCAGGACAGTAGTTAGTGAATATGCAAGAAAGAGGAAAACTCTTAAGCTTTTACAGTGAGAGTGGCAACTGATACAGCTAATTTAGAGAATAATTTAATGATACCTCGTGAATTTTAAGATGCACTGATACTACAACCCAGAAAGTGTGTGTTTAGGTCTTTACCCTGGAGCAAGCCTTTCATGAGTACTTGAGGCAACATGAACAAAGATTTTCATTTTGTCCTCCTTTGTAATAACAATTTACACAGCCTGAAAATCTGTCAACAAAAGATGAGTGAATAAAATACCATTTAATCATACTATTGAAAAATATACATAAATTAAAATCAGTGAGCAAGAATTCCATGAGTTAAAATGGGGAGATCTGAAAAATATAATGAGAAGGGGGGAAATGAAGTTAGAAAATAATGTGTTCAGTAAGATGCCAGTTTTATAAACTTAAAAAATACACAAAACAATAGCATATATTGATTATGGACATATATATGTACAAAATTTACCAAAACACATATGAGGATGCTATATACCAAGCATCAGATTCTGAGGTTTCTGCCAATCCTTGTTCCCTATGAACAGGTCTGTTCTGAGACAGTCCAGAGGGAGAGCTTTGACAGAGGCGATGGCTGGGGGCGGGCAGCATAGAGAGAGATGGGTAAGAAGCCATGGGTCTGAAGTTTTAGTGAATCTATAATGCTTTATTTCTCTTTAAGCACAGAGAAATCTGATGCAAATATAGAAGAATATTAACACGTCAAACCTGGACACTGGATAACTTGATATATTTTTATTTAAACAAAAGTTTAATAGTGCTTACTATATGCCAGGCACTGATTAGAACACTTAACTTATATTAACTCAGTCATTACTTTTTTGTGTATGTTTGAAATATCCCATATTTAAACATTTTAATAATTTTTTTAAGTCTAGAAGGACAAACTTAACATCATTTCCAAAAATGGGAAGACATTTGAGGGTGAGAAGAAAAGATTATTTTTATTTTCTATTCCTCTATTCTTTTTTAATTGTTATGACTAGCTTACATTTCTTTGTAGTTTTTTTAAAAAAGACAAAAATTAATGTAATTACAATTATGATAAGTATTATTGAGTGTTTGAGCATTAAAATAGGGACAAAAAGCATATTTTGTAAGAAAACCAAAAAGAACAAGAGCATGGTCAGAACTTATTTGACCAAAAGAAAGTATGGAATTGCAAGAGTAGTTCAAAAAAGCAAATGGATGATCACATGGTATCATAAATGGTTGTGAAATATGGATAAGTCCACATTTCATAAAAGGTTGGCTTGTCATTTGAGTTGTATTCATGACCAAAGAGAAAGAAGTTTCTTTAAGCCTTTAAGTCTTTCTTGTTTGACAAGACATAGAGACTAGAAATTTCTAGAGGGCAGGAAGGATAGAAGTAAGTTAATGGAGCAATCTTTGATATTTTGCCAAGCAGCTCGAAATAGGTCCAGTGGGACTGCAGCATGGGACTCTAGCTGTACTGGAAGCCTAGATTGTCTTGCCCTTTGGAATTTGTCCTAAATGATATGATCATCAAGGAAAAGAGTTGACAAAATCTTTATTCCGAGCTCAGTTGTGATGATACTTGGACTCCCACTGAGCCAACGTGAAGTGAAAACTCAGAGAAGGAAATCTGTTAGCATCAAATAAGCGATAAAGCAGTCAGACTTACTGAGAATGTGTGAGCATGTCTAACACATTCCATCTTAATAAGGCGATCTTAGTTAATGCATTAATTACTCCTCTTAGGTTTTGTGTTGTAATGATAACAATATCCCCCATAGGAATGTTTCTCTTGGTCCACATAGGGTGTTTCACCGATAAAATCAAAAGCAATCAAAGAAATCTTCTCAGACCATCAAGAGACACACACTATTTATGTGATTTCAATTCAAGTGATATTTTCAAAGGTCGTTTCTCAAACTTGTATTAGTCACTGAAGATGAATCGTAGGCTTAATTGTCAGTGCTATTGCATATGGTATTGCTAACCTGCACAATATCCATCCTCCTTTCTTCCATGCTAACAAAACCCACTTTTATTCAGTATTTGTCTCTTACCCACATAGCCCATGTGCATCAGGGCAACTGATATCTGCTATAATCGTACCCTCACTTGCCATCCTTCTCGGTTTCATGTGCAGGCTTATTTGGTCTGAGAGCATGCTGATTATTTGTCTGTAGACCCTGAGCCCAGAATCATTCTTGCAAATGACTTTTCTTAGACTGTCACGCAGATGGGTATTGCCAGTGTGAGCCACCGGATGGGAAATAAGGAGTAAGAAGAGCAAAGCTGTTGTCTTTCTGCTTCCAGCAAAGAGAATCTGCAGGTGACAGTGGATTCTAGCAAAGGGAGTGGAGCAGAGGTCTCTTGGGTTGTTCTTACCCAGTGACAGGCAAGTCTATCAGGAGCAGCACTGGGTTGCACTGCTCTCCCCGCTTTTTATTCTCCAGGTATAGAGGCAATAGTGGCTTCTTGCAGTTACTGATCTCTAGGTCACTTCCCTGACCCCATTGCTCACTCTGCCCTTGTAATAGCTTCATTACCAGCAACTGTATTTCTTTTTTCTCTTGGGCACTGATAGATTCTAAGAGTAATTCCACCCTACTGCCAGTGATAGGCTCAAGCATGAACATATATTGTGCAATTTGTGCCAGTGAGAGTACAGGAAACATTTGCTGTTTGTTTAGAGTAATTTTTCTTCTATTTTCTGGAATGGTTTCTTTCCAGTAGCTTCTGTTTCTCATGCTTTATCTAAACACAGTCATGTGCTCAAATCCTATAGTCATTTCACTGCCTTCCTGACAACTGAGTCCACACACAGAGGAAAGTGGTTTCCAGAGAACTCCAGAGAAAGAACACGTGAGCAAGGTCATCCTGATATGTGCCCTACTTCTAGACTCCCAGTTATGGGAAGCCATAAATATCCTTATTTTCCAAGTCAGCATGAGGTGGGGTGTCTGTTATTTTCTGCTAGCTAATACAGCCCTAATCTGCTAGAACGTTTGCGAAGAAATTTCTGGATCTAGATGGCTCAATAGACTAACATGTTGAATTGCTCTACAAGTCTTATAGCAAAGACACAAGCATTGTTTGTGTGCTCCACCTCAGGGCATTTAGAGACTATGGATACATTTGGGGCTTCTTCAGGAGTTCACTTGAATTCTAAAAATTTTTCGTATAGAAGAGACCTTGAGAAAATGTAACTGACTATGTTTGAATGTTCAGGATAGCTGATGCCAGATAGTCTATCTTTTAGGTAAAGAAGACTGCTCTAGAATTTTGGATTAAGTAGCTCAGGAAATGTCTTAGACACTTAATAGTCAAAACCCTGAGGAATTTGGGACGCATGCTTTTTTGTTGATCTATTCATTGTGAATTTTGAGAATTTAAAACCCAAGTTTTTCTGCTTCTAACCCTGAAACTTATCACATTAATAGCTAGACTTTCTTCCCAGACACACTTCAAAGTCCAAGGTTACTATTCTACTCTATTCCTCTCTCTGAAGCATCACCTTGATTCTGTCAGTCATTAATGCTGTTGATTCACTTTCTGTATCTACTTCCATTCCAGCCATCAGCTTTTTGGTAGAAAACTTCATCTCACCCTCCAACTAACCCTTTTGCTAATTCATGTTGGGCTTGATAATCTACCAACATAGCTCAGGTCATATGTTCATCATCTCCCCCACTGACTTTGAATCAAGTTCAAATAAAAACCAATTCATAATCAAAAGGCAACTTGCCTTTCCAGTTTTTTCTCTCTCTTTTCCTGACCTCTCCTCCAGTTATAATCCTTACACCCTACATTTAACTGGGGGTATACTCATTTTTACTCAAGTAACACAATTACATTCATATCTCTGTTCCAAGTCTAATGCTGTTCTGTTTTTCTGGAAATCTCACTTTACTACACCTAATGAAATCTTGCTCATGTATGCATTCAGAATAAATGTATTGAAAACTTTCTCTGTCTTGAACACAGTTCAAGGCATTGGGTAAAAATGGTGCCTGTAAAGATGTAACTCCATGAGGAATATATAAATGTATACAATTAAATAAAATATAATATACTAAGTACTGTAACAGAATTGTATTAGAATTTCTATGGGAGCATGGATGAGATTGCAATTTGTCTTTCAAAATGAAATCTAAATACTACTCATCCTTTGAAGTATGTAGTCTAAACCTCAGTCAGAATCAATCACTCCTGCTTCTGCATTCTTACAGCATTTGCCCCACTATGCTATAGTTTTTAGGAGTAAATACCACCTCTAAGGATGAGTTTCTTCATCTGAGAATGAAGAT
Source organism: Lagenorhynchus albirostris (assembly GCF_949774975.1). Lineage (NCBI taxonomy): Eukaryota > Metazoa > Chordata > Mammalia > Artiodactyla > Delphinidae > Lagenorhynchus > Lagenorhynchus albirostris. The sequence continues at coordinate 14,265,239 of NC_083104.1, read as the reverse complement.
TAGAATAGTATATACCTGATAAAGGTGTTGTGAGGATGAAATAAAACAATCCATCAAGTGTTGGAGAGGAAGTGGAGAAAAGAGAACCTTTATACACTGTTGGTGGGAATGTCAATTGGTGCAGCCACTATGGAAAATAGTAAGGAATTTCCTCAAAAAATTAAGAATAAAACTATCATATGATCCAGGTATTCTACTTCTGGGCATTTATCCAAAAACTATGAAAATACTAATTTGAAAACATACATGCATCCCTATGTCCATTGCAGCATTTTTAAAAATAGCCAAGATATGAAAACAATCTAACTGTTCATCAGTGGATGAATGGATAAAGAAAATGTGATATTTATATATAGATATATACATAATGGAATACTATTGAGCCTTTAAAAAGAAGGGCATCTTGCCATTTGTGACAACACAGATAGACCTTGAAGGTATTACACTAAGTGAAATAAGTCAGAAAAAGACAAATACCGTACAATTTCACTTATATGTAAAACCTAAAAAACACAACAAACAAACAAAACAAACTTATAGACACAGAAAACAGATTGGTGGTTACCAGAACAGAAGGGGATTGGGTGTCAGGTGAAATGCGTAAAGGGGCCAATTGTATAGTGATGATGGTAACTAGACTTATTGTTGTAATCACTCTGTAATGCATACAAAAATCAGAGTATTATGTTGTACATGTGAAACTAACATAATCTTATATACCAATTTTACCTCGATTTAAAAAAAACCCCAAAATGCTTTAAATAGCATTCAGCAAATTATTAAGTAAATGTTCAATACATCTTTGACAGTATTATCTATCAGTCTAATTCTAATTTCTTAAAGTTAGGGAGTATATCATAATCATTTTGTATTCCCATCCTTATCCTAGAACCCACAGGGAATAATTTGAATAAAAGAATAAATAAGTGAACAAATGAATGAATGAGTCATTTTGTAATGTACACAGAGCAGGCCTTCTAAAACTGACCCAGCTACACTGTTCTGTGCCCAAATTATTGACATTTATTTTAGCACGAGAGTTCTTTTCCCATTAATCAACTCTTGCAGTAGAAAATGACTCTTGACTTGAGGGACTGCTTACAGGGGAGAATGTTAGCAGACCTTTCAGTAGCTGCAGTTTCCTTGCTGCCCATTGATGGATCAAGAGCTAATTCCCAAACTACTTTCAAGCCAAACTGGTAAGTGCACAATATTTACTCAAGCGACACTAAGCCATTTGGCATGATTTCAACAGAAAAAAAAAGGGTGCTTTGAGGAAGAACTTGTGCTATAAATAGGGTTTGCTCATAATTGTATGGGCAATGCTTCTGTTCATCTCCTGACATAGAGGCTAGGAAACAGTTCTTTAGAACAAACTCTGTTTAATATTTTGCTTATTCTTTCTGCTGTTCTCATTGCAGATGTGAATGACAGTATAATCAGGCAGAACTAAAGTATAATTCCAGCCAGGAAGGTACAGAGGCAATTATGCTCTATAGATAAAGCAAATGAATTCTAGTTCATCCAGGGGAAAAAATGTTCAGGCTACAAGACAATGGCCACTTTTTTTTCAAACAATTGGAAGGTTTATCAGTGACAAATGCTTGCTTAGGTTTATTTTCTGAATCCATTTTCCTATATTCATAAAGGAGAAATGCTGAGAAATGGAATTCTCATATTATGTTCATAATGGCCTTCCAAGATGATTCCATCTTCTAAAATCCATCCCTCTGGTTGGTGGAAAACATTTACCTCTCTTAAGGCACCTGAGTGAGACAGCAGTTTCTCTTGCATGTTGTGGGAACAGAGAAATGGTTTTAAATTATAGCTTTTTAACTTCAAGTGGAATTTGTTTTGAAACTTGGTAAATGCCTTAATTATTTTCGTTTATGGGTCACACCACTTTCATTCCACTGGTGCAGGTACCCAGTGAAAGGACACTTGTCCAAAATAGCCATTGCATTGAAACCCAACAAATTGGAGGGAGGGCCTGGAAGTGGGAGGTGACATGCTCTGGCCTCAACTCTAAGAAATGGAAATGAGAACAAAGAGCCTGGGAGCAGGCTGTGGAAGGGGTGTTGGGAAGGATTACATTACACGTTTACTCCAGTCACATACTAAGAGCTCATAAATGTTTATGACAAGCCAACATAAATGATCGTTAACTGCTTAAGGCTCTCAGACTAGACCCTGCCTTAGTATAGTAATCAATATATTATTTGAGAGCTGCCTAGCCATGGACATGATCTTTCTTTTAAATTTCATTTTATTTTTTGTTCTTATTCTATTTGTGCATATTTCAGGGTGTATTTCTTTTTTAAATTAATTTTTATGGAGTATAGTTGATTTACAATGTTGTGTTAGTTTCTTCTGTACAGCAAAGTGAATCAGTTATACATATACATATATCCACTCTTTTTTTAGATTCTAATCCCATATAGGTCATTACAGAGTATTGAGTAGAGTTTCCTGTGCTATACGGTAGGTTCAGATAAGGACACTTTTAAAACTTAGACATAATAGTATTGTCGAACCTCAATGAAATGACAGTGTTTCATGAATAACTTCAAATAGCTAGTCAGTGTTCAAATTTTTCCCATTGTCTAGTAATTTTCTAAAAATGTGTTTGAATCAGGATACAGATAATCTCCTATCTGTTGTGATTAGTTAATACAACTTTACCATGTCATTTAACCTATAAATTACTTCTCCCTTTGCTTTCTTGCAAAAGATCTTGATCGTTGTTCCTGAACCAAAGCACACTCCCTGCACATAGTAAGGAGTAATAACTGTTAATAGAATAAACGATAAAGGACTCAGAAAAAATATCTTCCACAGTCCTGGCTCGTGTTTGGAATATAATTCTTTCCAGAATGAATGCCTTTTTTTTTTCCTTTCATACTCCTGCAGCCTCTCATTCAGCTCTTTTCTAAAATTATTTTTTTATTATTTTTCTGTGATGGAAATTGAAGATTATACAAAGAAATAGAAAGATATCCCATGTCCATGAATTGGAAGAATTAATATTGTTAAGATGTCCAAACTGTCCAAAATAATCTACAGATTTAATGCAACCCCTATCAAAATACCCATGACATTTTTCACAGAACTAGAACAAATAATCCTAAAATTTATATGGAACCACAAAAGATCCCAAATAGCCAAAGTAATCTTGAGAAAGAAGAACAGAACTGGAAATATCATGCTTCCTGACTTCAGGCAATACTACAAAGCTACATTAATCAAAGCAGTATGGTACTGGCACAAAAACAGATATATAGATCAATGGAATGGAATAGAGAGCTCATTCAACACTCTTATTCAGTTCCACATGCTGAGGAGGCAAAAGAGTCCCCTTCATGTGTGCTCACCATAGAGAATGTGAATCCCGTCTCTATGCTCTTTTCAAGTCTCTCAACTTCTCGTAACTAACTGAATAAACCACTTTGCTTTTTCCTCCCCAAATGAGGACACTGTAGCAACTTGAAGTAACCATTCTTTTGTTTGTTTGTTTAAAAAACAACTTCACATTTTATTTTAAGGAATATGGTCATTTGTTGAGTTGAAGGCATGAAGTACAAGAGCTGCTCTGACACACTCTGAGCAGAAGCCCCTCCTGTGTGCACTTTTAACAACTCCCTCATCATTTTGTATGCAAGACGTTTCACCCATCAGAGCTGAAGATGCTTAACAACACTGGTAACTTTAAAAATTCTGCAGAAAAGGCCTACGTAGGCAAAGTATAAGATTTTTACTAAATTGCTATGCATGCCAAAAAGGTATCCAGGAGGCAACCCGCCACTGTTGACTACAAATCACTACATGTAAGAAAGTTCCTCCAAAGGAGAATGAACTTACTAAGTTAGGAGCACGCTTAACACGTAACCAACCTTGAGTTAGAAAAGCCACGCTTTGGAAGGCACAGTTTGTTTCCAGGTCGACCGTGGAAATCTAGATCTGTCTTCCGGGCCTCATGTGGCGAGAAGGACAACCCGGGCCGGGCACCCCTGTGTCTCCCTGACACGTGCGTCCAGAGGGCAGAGAGTTTTCCTTGCTCACAGTCACCACACGCAGGTCCTAGAGGCTCCTCTGGTCCTCCTTTGCTCTCTGAGGGTGCAAGCGGCTCTGCTGTGTCAAGCAGCAGCCACCAGCCCTCGGTGGGTGCAGGAGCAGGTGGGGACCCGGCAGAGCTGCCACCCAGCAAGAGGCTGAGACAGGCCCTCAGCCCGGGCCTTAGAATGAGGGACGTGAACAAGAACAGAACCAAATATACGGGGAGACATGGGCAAGGGAAACGTTTCTAGAAGAGTGAGGGCAACTCACCCTCCACAGCTTGGGGAAAAAAGGGGGGGTGGGGGCGGTGACTGGCTTTATCCAACAAAAGACACAAAATAAGGTGTGCTACTTCGCTTCAAGTCAGTTAAATCACTAACACCGTTATGAGAGAGGAGGGCTGCAAACAGTGTTTGACAGTGGCCTTTGCGTGTATTTATTTGAACGCAGAAGCTCAGGTCTAGGTGTGCTGACTAATCTCCGCGTGTCTACGCCTGAGGACGAGGAGCAGGAACAGTCATCACGATACCCGCGGAAAAAGGCGTCAGCGAGGAAAACCCGGGAATGATGCCGGGTGAACAGGCACCCCCGGGCTGCCCTGCGTCCTGGCGTCACGCTTCAGAACAGCCTTTTTGCTGGAAGCCCTGTGAACTCGTTCGTGTGGGCTGGATGGGCGTTTAAAGTTTTTCCGTTTTCCAGTTACCAGGAAAACAACCATGATGGGCTCCTTATAAGCACATGTGGGTCTGTTTACCTTCCACAGTGTCCGCACGCCCTGTGGCATTCCCAGTGATCTGGGTCAGACTCGCAGGGCGGCTGGAACATGACAGAAAGTTGTGTCTGCTCACGGAGGCTGTCGGTGTTTTTAGGAAAGTCAGGCATTACGGGATGGAACTTTTATATCTGAATTGCTACATGAACGTGGCTACATTGCTGCAGCCCCTTAAAGACTTTCCTTTGCATTAAGGAACTCTGTTTATATTCTACTGAACCAAAGCGGTGAAGGCCACCGTGCCGGGTCCAGGTTTCAAGGTGAAAGGCACTGTGATTTTAAAGTTTCTGACCTAACCTGTCTTATTAAAATCAGTCCCTTTCACCATCTTCAAAATATTTTAATTAATTTGCTTTTAAAAAGACCGGGACCTTGTGGCTACAATTATTTTGTTGGAGGCACCACAAAGAAGTTCCTTTACAGAAATCAGCTTTTATTAGTACTTTTAAATTATAGTACTTTTTTTTTTGTAAAATGAAAAGAGAGAACAAGCTAGGCCAGGTAGAATGATAACGTCTGGGCTTTTTTTAAAGCCAAATCCTTCTATGCACAGTCAGCGCCATTTGTGGAGTTCCAGTCCTAAAACTGGGGCCAGAGAACCAAATGATGGGTCAAAGCATGTCGCCAGCAGCGCAGAAGAGTGGATGGGAATCCTGGATGGGCCAGGGGACCCCAAGAGCCGAGTAAACACTGCTGGATGGGGGGCCTAGTCCAGGAGACCTGTGGGTGGAGAGCTCAATGGAGCACGTCTGTGTGATGCTCCTCTCGTGCACTCTGCAGGCCCCGGCTGGCCAGGGAGCCTCCAGCCAGGGCAGAGCATGTTCCTGACGCCGCGCAGGGGCAGCGAGGCTCACCCAGCTCCCTCTGTGTTTCCAGGCGTCACAATGAGCAGGGCTGGTCTGAATCCCCTCCTACTATTCTTAATTGATCTCCCTATCTCCAATTCCTAAAACCCTTTCCCTCACTCAGTACACTCACTGAACATCTATTATTGCTGATTAAATTCATAACTAGTGTCAGTCCTTATGGAAGATGTGAAGATTAAAGATAAAAGGCCATAGAAATAATTGACCAAGGTTAACATTTTTTTCTCACATGTAGTTTCTAGTTTTCACCAAATATGCGATGCCTATTTGAACCACCATGTACTTTCAGTTAAGAATGGCTGTGATTTCTTTTGGACCTATGTGCATGCAACAGCTTTCTAGTGATTTTTAATTAACTAACTCCAATTTTGCCTTTTGCACAAAGGATAGTACTATGGAATGTGAAGCAAAACGTGTTCCCAGAGTGAGTATCAGCAACAGTGTCTCAGAGGAGAGGGCTGAGTACAACTGCAATTCTGAATTGGAGTTTGCTACAGAACTGTGCAGGAGTAAAAATAAATTTGCAATCTGAGAAGAAAGACTACGAGTCCATTTCTGATCAATAGTGAAGAGCTCTGCCAAAGCGTGGCTAAGGAGTCAAGTTACTGTTTTTAAACATATCCTGTCTCTCCAGTTGTTGCTCTCAGTGAGAGGCTGGTGCTGGAGACACAGTGGTGCAAAATAGGACATATTTTAAAGCGACAGGGCAATCTTCCATGGACCTCCCTTCAGCTGCAAACTCCCATCCCAACTGAAGTCAGATCAATTAAAAATCTCCAAACAGTACTTGAACTTTCTCACCTGAGCCTCTGAGATAGGCACTTATATCCCAATTAATATTTAGATTTCTGAAAAACTAAGGGTTCAGGGCACAACATTTATTTCTTGACAGCAGGCCGAAAGAGTGAAAATAGGGATAGATTAACCTTCCAGATGAGAACAATGGGGTAATGGTGCAGACTCTAGCAAGTGCAGAGCCAAAAATTAGGTGCTTGAGCTCCTCAGAGATGGCTGGCGTAAAATGAATTGGGATTCAGCCGAGGAAAATAAATACTAATGGACTTGAGCAAGAAGGATTAGTGTTTGGTGATAAGAGGGAAAATGAAGAAGGGATGACCTAAAAACCCCTTTGGATACTAACAGTTATGAACTATTTGTTGATCTTTCTTCTATTTTTCCTTGCAAATATCTATTTTGCCTCTCATCCCTGATTTTCAGAATTAAATTTTAGCGTATGATGTGGAAATATTCATGGGCATGTTGAATATATGAGTATTAACTCATCACCTTCCAATTCCTCAAACACCATTTATAATACAAAATGCAAAATGAATAGAATTAGATCCTTGTTGATCCAATCTAGTTGTAGAGGAGATAGCTTGGTTAATAAATTTACCTCATTTGTACTAAACTGGTGTGAATAATTTTTCCAGAATTACAATACAATTTTAAAATTACTCTGGAAATTAAGGCATGTGTTACTGCTGCTTAAAAACCATTTTTTAAATCAGTTCTATAGCATTTAGAGTAATGGTTGAAGCAGATGTGGTCAGGGTATCTCCCGTGTCTTTTGACGCTACTGGAGGTATAGGCGAGGTCCCTACACCACGTAACATTTCCAATATCTCTGCCAAAAATCACCTGGTCCCCTCAGGGCAGGACAAAAAAGCCAGAGGCCTGATGTCCCCAGGAGTGACCACCAACCAGAGATAGATGGAAAGTTGTGGGCAAACACCCCAGCATACATGCCTTTCAGTGGGACAATTCCTTAGTGTGTTCTACACCGTCTATCAGAATGTCCCCAATGGGACAGGACTGAAATTGCCCACAATATTAATGCACACTGAATGGTTTTCCCCACCTTCATGTCTCTCTTCCCCACTACCTCACTGTACTGTCTGGAATTACCTCCAAATAAACTGCCAGGATCCAAATTCTTGTCTTGGGGTTTGATTTGGGGAGAACTCAAACTTGGATAATGGTTATCCACTGTTTTGATTGAGTCCTATCAGAAATAGTAATTCACTAAGGTTAAAATAGTGCTTCTCTGATGTCATTCAGTCACATATAAACATCATGATTTTGTCCTGTCAGCATTAGCATCTGTACTATGATTTACTCAGTAACATTTCTAAGTGAGTTTAAAATTGATTCACTTTTTTTTAATTAGATTTGAATCCATTGAATATTCAACTGCATAATCTCACTCTACTTCTATTTCTTTTTTAACATCTTTATTGGAGTATAGTTGCTTTACAATGGTGTGTTAGTTTCTGCTTTATAACAAAGTGAATCAGTTATACATATACATATGTTCCCATATCTCTTCCCTCTTGCATCTCCCTCCCTCCCTCCCACCCTCCCTATCCCACCCCCTAGGTGGTCACAAAGCACAGAGCTAATCTCCTTGTGCTATGCGACTGCTTCCCACTAGCTATCTATTTTACGTTTGGTAGTGTATATATGTCCATGCCACTCTCTCATTTTGTCACAGCTTACCTTTAGCCCTCCCCATATCCTCAAGTCCATTCTCTAGTAGGTCTGTGTCTTTATTCCTGTCTTACCCCTAGGTTCTTCATGACATTTTTTTTTCTTAAATTCCATATATATGTGTTAGCGTACAGTATTTGTCTTTCTCTTTCTGACTTACTTCACTCTGTATGACAGACTCTAGGTCCATCCACCTCATTACAAATAGCTCAATTTCATTTCTTTTTATGGCTGAGTAATATTCCATTGTATATATGTGCCACATCTTCTTTATCCATTCATCCGATGATGGACACTTAGGTTGTTTCCATCTCCTGGCTATTGTAAATAGAGCTGCAATGAACATTTTTGTACATGACTCTTTTTGAATTATGGTTTTCTCAGGGTATATGCCCAGTAGTGGGATTGCTGGGTCATATGGTAGTTCTATTTGCAGTTTTTTAAGGAACCTCCATACTGTTCTCCATAGTGGCTGTACCAATTCATATTCCCACCAGCAGTGCAAAAGTGTTCCCTTTTCTCCACACCCTCTCCAGCATTTATTATTTCTAGATTTTTTGACGATGGCCATTCTGACTGGTGTGAGATGATATCTCATTATAGTTTTGATTTGCATTTCCCTAATGATTAATGATGTTGAGCATTCTTTCATGTGTTTGTTGCAGTCTGTATATCTCCTTTGGAGAAATGTCTGTTTAGGTCTTATGCCCATTTTTGGATTGGGTTGTTTGTTTTTTTGTTATTGAGCTGCATGAGCTACTTGTAAATTTTGGAGATTAATCCTTTGTCAGTTGCTTCATTTGTAAATATTTTCTCCCATTCTAAGGTTGTCTTTTGGTCTTGTTTATGGTTTCCTTTGCTGTGCAAAAGCTTTGCAGTTTCATTAGGTCCCATTTGTTTATTTTTGTTTTTATTTCCATTTCTCTAGGAGGTGGGTTAAAAAGGATCTTGCTGTGATTTATGTCATAGAGTGTGCTGCCTATGTTTTCCTCTAAGAGTTTGATAGTTTCTGGCCTTACATTTAGGCCAGTGGTAGTTTGATAGGGATTGCATTGAATCTGTAGATTGCTTTGGGTAGTAGAGTCATTTTCACAATGTTGATTCTTCCAATCCAAGAACATGGTATATCTCTCCATCTATTTGTATCATCTTTAATTTCTTTCATCACTGTCTTATAATTTTCTGCATACAGGTCTTTTGTCTCCTTAGGTAGGTTTATTCCTAGATATTTTATTCTTTTTGTTGCAATGGTAAATGGGAGTGTTTTCCTGATTTCACTTTCAGATTTTTCATCATTAGTGTACAGGAATGCCAGAGATTTCTGTGCATTAATTTTGTATCCTGCTACTTTACCAAATTCATTGATTAGTTCTAGTAGTTTTCTGGTAGCATCTTTAGGATTCTCTATATATAGTATCATGTCATCTGCAAACAGTGACAGCTTTACTTCTTCTTTTCCGATTTGGATTCCTTTTATTTCCTTTTCTTCTCTGATTGCTGTGGCTACAACTTCCAAAACTATGTTGAATAAGAGTGGTGAGAGTGGGCAGCCTTGTCTTGTTCCTGATCTTAGTGGAAATGCTTTCAGTTTTTCACCATTGAGGACGATGTTGGCCGAGGGTTTGTCATATATGGCCTTTTTTATGTTGAGGAAAGTTCCCTCTATGCCTACTTTCTGGAGGATTTTTATCATAAATGGGTGTTGAACTTTGTCGAAAGCTTTTTCTGCATCTATTGAGATGGCCATATGGTTTTTCTCCTTCAATTTGTTAATATGGTGTATCACATTGATTGATTTGTGTATATTGAAGAATCCTTGCATTTCTGGAATAAACCCCACTTGATCATGGTGTATGATCCTTTTAATGTGCTGTTGGATTCTGTTTGCTAGTATGTTGTTGAGGATTTTTGCATCTATGTTCATCAGTGATATTGGCCTGTAGTTTTCTTTCTTTGTGACATCCTTGTCTGGTTTTGGTATCAGGATGATGATGGCCTTGTAGAATGAGTTTGGGAGTGTTCCTCCCTCTGCTATATTTTGGAAGAGTTTGAGAAGGATAGGTGTTAGCTCTTCTCTAAATATTTGATAGAAGTCACCTGTGAAGCCATTTGGTCTTGGACTTTTGTTTGTTGGAAGATTTTTATTCACAGTTTCAATTTCAGTGCTTGTGATTGGTCTGTTTATATTTTCTATTTCTTCCTGATTCAGTCTTGGCAGATTGTGCAATTCTAAGAATTTGTCCATTTCTTCCAGGTTGTCCATTTTATAGGCATAGAGTTGCTTGTAGTAATCTCTCATGATCTTTTGTATTTCTGCAGTGTCAGTTGTTACTTCTCCTTTTTCATTTCTAATTCTATTGATTTGTGTCTTCTCCCTTTTTTTGTTGATGAGTCTGGCTAATGGTTTATCAATTTTGTTTATCTTCTCAAAGAACCAGGTTTTAGTTTTATTGGTCTTTGCTATCATTTCCTTCATTTCTTTTTCGTTTATTTCTGATCTGATATTTATGATTTCTTTCCTTCTGCTAACTTTGGTTTTTTTTATTGTTCTTCTTTCTCTAATTGCTTTAGGTGCAAGGTTAGGTTGTTTATTCGAGATGTTTCCTGTTTCTTAAGGTAGGATTGTATTGCTATAAACTTCCCTCTTAGAACTGCTTTTGCTGCATCCCATAGGTTTTGGGTCATCGTGTCTCCATTGTCATTTGTTTCTAGGTATTTTTTGATTTTCTCTTTGATTTCTTCATGATCACTTTGTTATTACATAATGTATTGTTTAGCCTCCATGTGTTTGTATTTTTTACAGAACTTTTCCTGTAATTGATATCAAGTCTCATAGCTTTGTGGTCGGAAAAGATACTTGAAACAATTTCAATTTTCTTAAATGTACCAAGGCTTGTTTGTGACCCAAGATATGTTCTATCCTGGAGGATGTTCCATGAGCACTTGAGAAAAATGTGTATTCTGTTGTTTTTGGATGGAATGTTCTATAAATATCAATTAAGTCCATCTTGTTTAATGTATCATTTAAAGCTTATGTTTCCTTATTTATTTTCATTTTGGATGGTCTGTCCATTGGTGAAAGTGGGTTGTTAAAGTCCCCCACTATGAATGTGTTACTGTCAATTTCCCCATTTATGGCTGTTAGTATTTGCCTTATATATTGAGGTGCTCCTATGTTAGGTGCATAAATATTTACAATTGTTATATCTTCTTCTTGGATAAATCCCTTGATCATTATGTAGTGTCCTTCTTTGTCTCTTCTAATAGTCTTTATTTTAAAGTCTATTTTGTCTGATATGAGAATTGCTACTCCAGCTTTCTTTTGGTTTCCATTTGCATGGAATATCTTTTTCCATCCCCTCATTTTCAGTCTGTATGTTTCTCTAGGTCTGAAGTGGGTCTCTTGTAGACAGCATATATATGGGTCTTGTTTTTGTATCCATTCAGCCAATCTGTGTCTTTTGGTGGGAGCATTTAATCCATTTACATTTAAGGTAGTTATCCATATGTATGTTCCTATTCCCATTTTCTTAATTGTTTTGGGTTTGTTATTGTAGGTCTTTCCCTTCTCTTGTGTTTCTTGCTTAGAGAAGATCCTTTAGCATTTGTTGTAAAGCTGGTTTGGTGGTGCTGAACTCTTTCAGCATTTGCTTGTCTGTAAAGTTTTTAATTTCTCCATCAAATCTGAATGAGATCCTTGCTGGGTAGAGTAATCTTGGTTGTGGGTTTTTCTCCTTCATCACTTTAAATATGTCCTGCCAGTCCCTTCTGGCTTTCAGAGTTTCTGCTGAAAGATAAGCTGTTAACCTTATGGGGATTCCCTTGTGTGTTATTTGTTGTTTTTCTCTTGCTTCTTTTAATATGTTTTCTTTGTATTTAATTTTTGACAGTTTGATTAATATGTGTCTTGGCGTGTTTCTCCTTGGATTTATCCTGTATGGGACTCTCTGTGCTTCCTGGACTTGATTAACTATTTCCTTTCCCATATTAGGAAAGTTTTCAACTATAATCTCTTCAAATATTTTCTCAGTCCCTTTTTTTTTTTCTCTTCTTCTTCTGGAAACCCTATAATTCCAATGTTGGTGTGTTGAATGTTGTCCCAGAGGGCTCTGAGACTGTCCTCAGTTCTTTTCATTCATTTTTCCTTATTCTGCTCTGCAGTAGTTATTTCCACTATTTTATCTTCCAGGTCACTTATCCGTTTTTCTGCCTCAGTTATTCTGCTATTGATCCCTTCTAGAGTATTTTTAATTTCATTTATTGTGTTGTTCATCATTGCTTGTTTCATCTTTAGTTCTTCTAGGTCCTTGTTAAATGTTTCTTGCATTTTGTCTATTCTATTTCCAAGATTTTGGATCATCTTTACTATCATTATTCTGAATTATTTTTCAGGTAGACTGCCTATTTCCTCTTCATTTGTTATGTCTGGTGGGTTTTTACCTTGCTTCTTCATCTGCTGTGTGTTTTTCTGTCTTCTCATTTTGCTTATTTACTGTGTTTGGGGTCTCCTTTTTGCAGACTGCAGGTTCATAGTTCCCGTTGTTTTTGGTGTCTGTCCCCAGTGGCTAAAGTTGGTTCAGTGGGTTGTGTAGGCTTCCTGGTGGAGGGGGACTAGTGCCTGTGTTCTGGTGGATGAGGCTGGATCTTGTCTTTCTGGTGGGCAGGTCCACGTCTGGTGGTGTGTTTTGGGGTGTGTGTGGCCTTATTGTGATTTTAGGCAGCCTCTCTGCTAATGGGTGGGGTTGTGTTCCTGTCTTGCTAGTTGTTTGGCATAGGATGTTCAGCACTGTAGCTTGCTGGTCATTGAGTGAAGCTGGGTGCTGGTGTTGAGATGGAGATCTCTGAGAGATTTTCGCCATTTGATATTATGTGGAGCTGGGAGGTCTCTTGTGGACCAGTGTCCGGAAGTTGGCTCTCCCACCTCAGAGGCACAGCACTGACTCCTGGCTGCAGCACCAAGAGCCTTTCATCCATACGGCTCAGAATAAACGGGAGAAAAAGTAGAAAGAAAGAAAGAAAGAAAGAGGATAAAATAAAATAAAATAAAATAAAGTAAGGTAAAATAAAATAAAGTTATTAAAATAAAAAATAATTATTAAGACAAAAAAAATTTTTAAGTAAAAAAACAAAACAAAAAACGGACGGAAAGAACCCTAGGACAAATGGTGAAAACAAAGCTATACAGACAAAATCTCACACAGAAGCATACACATACACAGTCACAAAAAGAGGAAAAGGGGAAAAAATAATAAATCTTGCTCTCAAAGTCTACCTCCTCAATTTGGGATGATTCGTTGTCTATTCAGGTATTCCACAGATGCAGGGTACATCAAGTTGATTGTGGAGATTTAATCCGCTGCTCCTGAAGCTACTGGGAGAGATTTCCCTTTCTTTTCTTTGTTCTCACAGCTCCCGAGGTTCATCTTTGGATTTGGCCCCACCTCTGCGTGTAGGTCGCAGGAGGGTGTCTGTTCTTCGCTCAGACAGGACGGGGTTAAAGGAGCTGCTGATTCCGGGGCTCCAGCTCACTCAGGCTCAGGGGGAGGGAGGGGTACGGATGCGGGGGGAGCCTGCGGCAGCAGAGGCTGGCATGACGTTGCACCAACCTGAGGCGTGCTGTGCGTTCTCCCGGGGTAGTTGTCCCTGTATCCTGGGACCCTGGCAGTGGTGGGCTGCACAGCCTCCCCGGAAGAGGGGTGTGGGTAGTGACCTGTGGTCACACAGAGGCTTCTTAGTGGTGGCAGCAGCAGCCTTAGCGTCTCATGCCTGTCTCTGGGGTCCGTGCTGTTAGCCATGGCTCGCACCCGTCTCTGGAGCTTCTTTAAGCAGCCGTCTTAATCCCCTCACCTTGCGCACCAGGAAACAAAGAGGGAAGAAAATGTCTCTTGCCTCTTCGGCAGGTCCAGACTTTTTCCCGGACTCCCTCCCGGCTAGACGTGGTGCACTAACCCCTTCAGGCTGTGTTCACGCCGCCAGTCGTCTCCGTGTGCTCTGACCGAAGCCCGAGTCTCAGCTCCCAGCCCTGCCCGCCCTAGCGGGTGAGCAGAGAAGCCTTTCGGGCTGGTGAGTGCTGGTCGGCACTGATCCTCTGTGCGGGAATCTCTCCGCTTTTCCCTCCGCACCCCTGTTGCTGCGCTCTCCTCCGCGGTTCCGAAGCTCCCCTCTCCGCTACCCGCAGTCTTCGCCCGCGAAGGGGCTTCCTAGGGTGTGGAAACCTTTCCTCCTTCACGGCTCCCTCCCACTGGCACAGGTCCTGTCCCTATTCTCTTCTCTGTGTTTATTCTTTTTTCCTTTTGCCCTACCCAGGGACGTGGGGAGTTTCTTGCCTTTTGGGAGGTCTGAGGTCTTCTGCCAGCTTTCAATAGGTGTTGTGTACGAGTTGTTCCACGTGTAGATGTATTTCTGATGTATCTGTGGGGAGGAAGGTGATCTCCGCGTCTTACTCTTCCGACATCTTCCCCCTCCTCCTGATTCACTTTTTTATCTAGTCTTTACGATAGTAAAATCATGCAAGAAATCACATTGTAATTTGATATCAATACATTTTTTTCTAACAGGTAGTTTAAATTACGTATTTTATTAAATATTTGCTCATGTGTCATCTAAAATGATGCTACATACCAAGCTTTGCAAAACACTGGGCTACAGTGTAGATAAAAAATATGCATGGTTTTTCTGTCACTGGTCCATGACACCACAGTTGAGAATTGTTAAGGTAAAAATCAGCAGAATTTTTGACTAGACAGCTCCCTTGGGGTGTTTAAAAATTCCGTATTTCTTTTTGGATGATTTTGTCCAGATTGAAAGTGTCCATTTTGAGTTATGAGCACCTACCCAGAAGGAACCCTATCTAGCATTCTTTCATATTAGCATCCAGTTCAGTGGCACCTAAAGAGAGAGGTAAATGAGGTGATAATAACAATAATTGGAACTCATTTTATGTCCATGGAATTTCCTTCAGAACGTATAAGATACAGAAAGCAGAGAATGCTGATATTTTGGGTTCATTGTCAAAGGACAAAAAATTTATTCTGTTGCTGTCTAGCAAATGTTTTTCTCATTTATTTGGAAAAAGTGTTCTGTGTCTTAAAAGATATTGGTCTTCAGAACACAACTCCTGACCTAAAACTCATAAATCACTTTTCAAAAGAAAATTAGTAAGTATCTCATTTTTTTCTAAAGAAGCACTCCAGATTTCTTTTAAGTGGGAAAATTTGATTCTCAGGGATTTAATTGTCATTACTAATTTGTAAACCACATGTTGCTTGTTACTAACAAATACAATCTATCTTATTCATGAAAGAGTCTGTGGCTCTATTCCTGGAGAGGTGTGTGTGTGTGTGTGTGTGTGTGTGTGTGTGTGTGTGTGTGTGTGTGTGTGTGTGTGTGTGTGTTAGAGACAGAGAGAGATCTAATAGAATTAGCAGCAGCATCCACTGAAGTCACTGTGTGTGCAGACCTACAGAGACATGTGCAGACAGGATATAAAATTGTATAGATTATGAACATCTCTGGTTGATGAAATGGAATTGAAATACATTTTCCCTTTCATATTGGAAGAGGCTTAACATTAAAAAACTAATCTTTTTTGAGATAAAGTTCATTAACACAATGATTATTCATTTGGCTTTTATAATGATATTGCTGCCTAATCATCAGAACATTGCTTCCTGTGCTCTGTGGGAACCAGCAGGAAACATTTGAAGAGCAAGTCTTGCTGCTAATGTGACGGTAGAGGGAATTATATTCTCACTGCTCTTCATTTCAGAAGTACAGCACGTTTCTGCTCAGAAGTCTAAAACCTCTTGTCCGACAGCATGAGCTTTAAACCCCACATTAAACATAGTATAAAGTTATATAACCCTGAAGGCTAAATCTTTGCCTCAGGTCTGCTGTTTCTCTTTGGATTATACATAAAGTCTCTCCAGGGGGATATTTTTTATTATAAATCAAGATTTGAGGTGGTTTAATCTTGGTAGTGGCAATACTATGGTAATGAATTTGATTCTTCATTTGACTATTTGGCTCAGTAACCAAACACATGAACAAGATAGAACCAAATTATAAATCTTTAAAACTATATCCTCCCTGATGCAAGTTCAGCCCATGGTGCACCACTAAATCTAAAGACTGGGATCTCTGCCGTGGAATCAAGATGAAAATATAATAATAGAATGTCATAAAAAAGAAAACGGTGATTTTTTTTTTTAGTTCACTAAAGAATCCTGTCAATGTAGCAATTGATAAACTCCCTGTAGGGAGCTAAATTATCAACAAAATGTAAAATGCATAATTATCCACTAATATGTATGGCACAGTATAACAATAGTACTCAGGGCTGTAAATTGCAAGCAGTAGAAACCAACTTTGGATGATTTAAGCAGACAGTGAATGTATTGGAAGGATAGTGGCTAATTCACAAATTGTCTAGTCAATCAGCTTCAAAACCTGTGCATGAACAAGGAATACTGGTAATGGTTAGGGCCAACACCAACGTTATACCATGGAACCATTTAAATGGGGATAGCTTGCACTAGGTGCCCAGCTAGAACGACCCTAGAAATGTGACATGACTGCTAACAAGGCAGCCACTAGCCACCAAAATGGGTTCTCTACTGCCTCTGCTTCTTCAATTCAAAAGCTGGAGAGTCCAATTCTCAAGTAGGTGCATCTGCCCAACTGGACTCTGTAATATGCTCAGGTTTTTCTAGTGAAGGGACCAAGTCATCTCTGGCTTTGCCAAGACTCTCAAGATGGTGAATTTCTCCAAAATATAAAATTATTACAAATCTCAGTCAGCCAAAATGTGACATGCCCATTATCCACCATCAGATAGGGTCTGATACAAATATAGATTCATAACATGGAGATGCTTAGAACATATATTTACATGACTGAGGACCTATAGCTAATTTAATCGGATTATTCAAAATCTGGTTTACAACTTCGCAAGCAGCATAACTTTTTGGTCAAGAGCCTAGCTATATGTTCTTGACAGAAGCCAAACAATGTTTTTTAACCACGTAACTCTTTTGGCCTCCTTCAGTTGGCCCACAGCCTTGAGGTAAACAGAGCTGTAGAAAGAAAGAAAAGAAAAAGGAGATTATTAAATGTCCTTTAATAATCTCGTATGCTACCTCATATGTAGGTAGCATACCACATTATGAAAGGACATTTCCAAGGCCTTAAGTGTGCCTTTACAACGTTAATTCACATTTCTAAAGAGAGGGACATTTTAGAAAGTGAGCATTTAAAAAGGAGTGAGTGTCTGTGAGTGTACTGATCCCCATTTAATCACATCCAAGGCACTTCTAAACCTCAGTCACTGAACTAAATGATTTTGGAATTCATAAAGAAACCTGACACCAGGGATGTGCACTTTCATTACAGTGTTCCATTTCATTATTTTGCAAAACCCTGGTGAATATATCCGACTCCCACAGAGATCAGATCTGAAAAACTCACACAGAGATGAGAGTGCATAGGCTGAAAATCAGAGACAGGTCACTGGTAGAAAGTGAGAATCTATGTTTTGACATTCGTCAAATGTTAACAAAAACAATCCGCATTAATCTCACATCTATGGATAGTAAAAGTTAACAGCAGGAGCCAGTGGAGCATGGATAATCCAAAGCATGAGCTAATGTAAAATTAATTTACATTTGATTAGTGGAGACGTTATGTAATTTTTGCAGCATCTATTTGCTCTTATGTTTTCTTCTGCTTATGTTATAATTGGGTTCAACTGCCCGAGTACATCCTAGTTGGGTGATGCACAATTAAACCTTTTCCATGAATAATGATTAAAAACACTTTCATAAGCAGCAGAAGTCTTATCCAGGCACAAATATGTCAGAGTATATACCATGTGAAATCATAGAAAGTCTCTTGACTAAGAGAATCTTTTGAGCAAGGACATATGCAAAATAAACAGCCAGCAGTATTGGAAAAAAGTATGTGCATTAGAAGATTTGGGAACATAGTGTTTGGTGATAAGGAATCACTAAATTTAAAAGGAATTTTGATGAGAATTTTAGCTGGGAAACAAGATGTTACTTGGTTGGGACACAGCCACCAAGCCAGTCTGAGGCAAACATCTCAAGCAGAAATTGCAGCCCTGGCCCTGGGGCCAGACTGTGAAAGAGGCTGCTGTGCAGCGCATTTACTTCAACACCACATTTACAGAGGATGCTCAATAACTTTGGAAGATGATGAGGTTCCATATTGATTTTTCAGTCATATCCAGACCCCCAGATAATAAGAAATGGAGCAGTGCCATTGCCTGACCTTAAAGGACAAATTTGAACTGACTGCTGCAGGATTTACATGTTACATTTGTTTTCCCCTTTTACATGGAATCTCCCTTTGAAATGTTATCCATAGTAAAGTTTCTGCCCATGATTTCAGATTGGCTACACTTCAGTGTAACTTAGATAGGCACTTTGAAATAAGGAACACACATCTACTTTCTGTCTCTGACTCGCATGGAAAACTTGTACCACCCCAGTTCAAGTCACTTAATCTTTCTTGGTCTCAATTACTTCATTTGCTTGATGAATGGAGGGCGGGAGAAAATGTCATCTGTAATTCCCTTCAGCCGTATGAATTGGAGCAGAAACACTCTGTCACCTCACATAATATGAGTCCCTCATTACATTAGAGTATGATATTCTGGACTTGAACTATAAGAAGAGTTTTAGATCAGACCAAAGAAAGGGCTTTATTTTTTTTTCTTCCAGTTCTATTGAGATTATAATCAACATACAGCACTAAGTTTAAGGTGTACTGCATAATGATTTTATTTACATACATCATGAGATGATTATCACAATAAGTTTAGTTAGCATTCCTCATCTCATATAAATACAAAATTAAGTAAATAGAAACATTTTTTTTCCTTGTGGTGAGAACTCTTGGGATTCACTCTCTTAACATCCTTCACATGTAACACACAGCAGTGTTAACCATACTCACCATGCCACACACTACATCCCTAGCACTCTTCCATCAGACAACTGGAAGTTTGTAACTTCTGACCACTTTCATCCAGTTCCCCTCCCCACAGCACCTGCCTCTGGTAACTACAAATCTGATCTCTTTTTCTGTGAGTTTGTTTGTTTTTGATGTATAATTGACCTACAACACTATATTTCCTATTACACAATATAGTGATTTGTTATTTCCATACATTTCAAAAGGATCACTGTGATAAAGTCTACTTATGATATGTCACCATACAAATATATTACATAGTTATTGACTATATTGCCCACACTATACATTTCATACCAGTGACTCATTTATTTAACAACTGGAAATTTGTACCTCTTAATCTCCCTCACCTGTTTCTTTCCTTCTGCCACCCTCCTTCCCTCTGGCAACCACCTGCTTGTTCTCTATATCTATAACCGTATTTCTGTTTTGTTATGTTTATTCATTTGTTTTGTTTTTTAGATTCCACATATAAGTGAAATCATACAGTGTTTGTCTCTGTCTGACTTATTTCATTTAGCATAATACCCTCTAGGTCCATCCATGTTGTCACAAAAGGCAAGATTTCATTCCTTTTTATGGCTTAGTAATATTCCATTTTGTGTGTGTGTGTGTGTGTATATATATATATATATATATATATATATATTTATCCATCTATTGATGGGCACTTGGGTTCTTTCCATATCTTGGCTGTTATAAGTAATGAAACAGTGAACATAGGAGAGCATATATCTTTTTGAATTAGTGGTGTGTTCTTCAGATAAATACCCAGGAATGGAATTGCTGCATCATATGGTAGTTCTGTTTTTAATTTTTTGAGGAAGGTCCATACTGTTTTCCATAGGGGTTGCACCAATTTACATTCCCACCAATAAGAAGTATTCATAAGTATGTAACTAAAGGTAAGGCTTATAAGGCAAATGACAGAATCACCACCCCCAAACATTACATGAATATCTCTACCCCGAAAAGCTGGTAACTAATCTAGATAAACTTCTGAGATACAAACAAGATCTTGATATCTCAGTGTTGCTTTTATTTCTGGAAAGAGAGGTGTTTATCTGCTCTGAATTCTGCATTTAAAAGTATTTGGGGCTAGTATCTGTCAATGCAAAAAAATATATATATATAAGAGCTGTGAGTTAAGTTTATTCAGTGTCTTACTGATGACTATAGCCAGAGAGACAGCCTCTCCGATAGCTCTGACAAACTGTTCTGAAGAGATGGCGGGAAGGTCGGTATTATATGTGATTTTGGCAAAGGGATATGTGCAATCAAGCACACATCTTAATAGAAGGTTGCTGCTAATCACGAGGAACAGATAATCTTAGTTAATGGTTTTAGTGCTTTTCTAAGTATGAGATACAAGGATCCAGGTTCATAAAAAACCTTCTCCTGGAAGTATTTCTAACTATCTAAGAGCCTGTTTTGCTGGTATTCTCAGAACACAGAGTGCCTCATCTCGATCTTTGCCTTGAATTCCTTTCAGGGTGTATTGTAGGTTAGCACTGTAGTGGTTTATAGAACTGGATGGTGGGCAACATTCTTTGTTTTATATATCCTTCCATTGCTATTATGAAGCATTAGAAATTAAGTTTTTTTTTCCTTTTAAATTTTATATGTGGAATAATTCAATAAAAACTATTGACATTAAAGAATGTTTAATAATAGATATGGACAACCTCATGTATTTAATAGGTGGACTACTCGATGTATTATCATAGCCATTTGAACTGTGCATATCTAAAGCCATCATCCTGTCCCTCGCCCCTTTTGTATGATCATGGTGAAGGAGAAATGCAATACGGCAAATCTTGTGTCTTGGGAAAGCTGGTATTTCTGGTAATAACAAAGGTTAAAGTTGCTTCATTCTCAGCTGATAGATAAAAGTCTCCTGAAGAAGTTAAAGACTGTCATTATGTATACTCTCTAAGATTAACTAGGAAAACTCAACTTTCATTCTTTGTATAAACCAAAAAATAGTAACATATATAAACTGTGAGAGATTTGGAAAGTGTGCTTAAATATCAGATGTATTAGATGTATTAGACCATTGTTGCATAGAAAATTTATTCCTCACAGCAGCATTCAATATGAGAGGTTAAAATCTCAGGTGTCAGATTACAAATATGCTACGTGCAACACACTATGATAGGAAGGATATTGTGTTGGTATCAGAGAAATAGACAGGTTTGGAGAAGCTTAGAGTCTAGTAGAAAAGAATAGTAGAAATTCAAGTCAAGATTTGAGGAGATCTTTTCCGTCTAACCCTGACATGATCCTGCCACCTTTGATTCCTAATACATGAGGCTGTCACATAGGTTTATGTTGTTGTTTTACTTTCTATAAATTATTAAGTCATTTGTAGTGGGAGCATCAGTCTCTTCAGGCCTCTTCCTCAGTCGTCTGAATAAAGAGGCCTTCCCTGATCACCCCGTGTAAATTAGCAAGACTCATTACTTGACTAGCCCTGCTTTTTCTTCAAGGCTTCTATCATCATCAAGCGAACTACGAATTTGCTTGCCGAATTTTTTTTTTCTGTCTCCTCACTCTAGAATATAAATCCTACCAGTCCATGGTCTTTTCTGTTTTTGTTTTTGTTTTTGTTTTTTTCCACTATCCTCAATGACTAGAATATGGACTGATACCCAGAATTGCATTATAAGCATTTGCTGAAGGAATAAATGTACACATATCACAACTTAAACAAAAACACACCATGTAAACGTTGTGGGTTATGTTTTATTCAGGGATCTTTCTAAGGACTATAGCCCAGGAAACAGCCTGTCAGTAGCTCTGAAGAGGTTGGGGAGGAGCCAGTATATATACGATTTTTTTTTGGGGGGGGTGCTTGGAAATACATGTAGTCAAGCATACATCTTGGTAAAAGATTACTGCTAATCACAGAAAAAATCCCAGATATCTCAAGTTAATGATTTTAATGTTTTTCCATATATGGGAAGATGCAAGAATCTGGGGTCACTGAAATTCTTCCTTAGATTTGTATCTTAACTATCTAGGGGCCTTATGCAAAACACCTAATTTTTCATACTGTTTTTCTCCATCCTGGATTTCCCTCAGGGTGCAATGCTGGTGGGCAATTACAGTGGATCATGACTTAACCCTTTGTATAATAGGATAATGAGCAACATTCTTCATGGGTTTTTTTTGTTTACATATGGAGTAATGAATGAATTAATGAATATACTTGTATTTTGGTACATGGATGAAATGCACTAAAATATTCAAAGTAGTACTCTAATATAGAATTCCAAGTTTGCTTTACTTTCTTTTCTATTATAATTTTATAAGTACATTTTATTTCTATAAGCAAAAAGTTTAAAGTATTTCCATTAAAAAATAAAAATCACTGCCCTTCCTTGAAATAGAATGACATAGACACAGAGAGATTCACACATGTCCTATTTCTAATCATTTTCAGAGAAAATAATTCCAACTGTATCACCAAAGTAACCTGTTCCAGCATTCAGCATTTCTTGTTATAAAAAATTTGCTTTTAGCTCATGTACATTTTCTGTTTTATTTTCCATATAGTCTGTCTTTTTGATCTTTGGTAATAGAGCTAGTTTCATCACAAGAAAAGATTCCAACCATTTACTCCAAAAAAATTGACAGAATATGAGATATGTAAACATTAAAACCATGGAACAACAACAACAAAAAAAACAAAACCATGGAACAGCCCATATGTGTCCAAAGTATCATACATATGACACGTAAAATAATTTTTTTAAGTTCTGTGAATTAAGGAACAGGAAGTTGTTGGATTTTCTCAAAAGTCTAAGTACTAACCCACATTTCAGCAGGTAAGACTTTTCATACAACTTATTTAACAATACAGATGTGTGTGTGTTTATAAAATTTAAAAGATAATGGCTATATCTTTGCCTCTACCTTCAAGGAATATAATCGTGATTATTTATAATACTATTTTATTTCAAGCAGAACAAAGATATTACTTATACAATTATCATGTTTTCACTACTCGTTTTTCTGAAGTAATGACAGCTTAGAGTTAGTTGAATTGTACATATATTCAAATCAAAACAAAATATTGCTCAAAGAAATTACATCATTTTTTCCTTCCTTAATAGAATAATTTCATTTTAATTGGTATATTCCTTATGGAATGCTAAACCACTATGATAGGACAAAGTTAGATAGATAAATCGGTAGATAGATAGATAGATAGATAGATAGATAGATATTAGATAGATCTCCAGTTGATTTTAATATCTTGTGAAAAGAAATGTCCTAGTAGCCAAGATCAGGATATATATCTATATGTATATATCCATATGTATATATAAATATCCATATTGTTACCAAACTCAGGTTTGGCTGCTCGCCCCTCAAAAGCCAATAATCAAGAAGCAAGTGTCAGTAGAAAGGAAAGATGCTTTAATCTGAAAAGGTAGCAATCTGGGGAGAAGGTGGACTCATGTCCTGAGACCAGCTTCAAGGATTCTGCTCAGCCATGACAGTTTTTAAAAGAAAAAAGGGGGAAGAATCTCAGTGAATCATCAAGGCAGGAGGTTGGGTTCTGCATCATTCTCCATTGCGTGCAGACCAATTCTTTCTTCAGATGTTATCTTGCCCACATGATTTGCCTGCAGGGTTGCTAAGGGGACAGTTGGGAGTAGAGAGCTAGTCATTCCTTAACTACTTAATCCTTCATTCTTACGTATTTTAATCTAGGAAAAGAATCAAAAGGTTAGGCAAGTTGGGGTGCTCATTCAGGAGAGCATAAGTCACGAGTTAGGTTAAACTGCCTAGTGATCTCATTCCTTTAATTAGGTTCTTTCAAGGTTACAGGGGAACAGAAATGGGCAAACAAAAAAAGGGCAAAAGAGCTGCTATCAGTATATGTATATTCATATATATACAGTTGTATATCCATATAGATATATAAAACCCATTTTAGGGCTTCCCCGGTGGCGCAGTCGTTGAGAGTCCGCCTGCCGATGCAGGGGACACGGGTTCGTGCCCCGGTCCAGGAAGATCCACATGCCGTGGAGCGGCTGGGCCCGTGAGCCATGGCCGCTGGGCCTGCGCGGCCCTGTGCTCCGCAACGGGAGAGGCCACAGCAGTGAGAGGCGCGCATACCGCAAAAAAAAATAAAAATAAAAATAAAAAATCCATTCTAGATTTTCAAGAAGAAAACAACTTTTGACTAATAAAGGCATTGTTGTATTATCTTAAGTATCTTAATCAAATGGAGAAAAATATTTTAAGCTCAGTCACTGGAATAGATAGTGAATTAATGCTGGAAAGAAGATATGGGGAAATTATACGATTATATGTAAATAGTTGATATGGCTCAACTCTAAAATAAAAGATTTCACGCTGTGCTATGCCTAGCAACCTAATAACTGAAACTTTACATCAGAGATTCAAATGCAAATTATCCATGATGCTTTTTGCTTTTGTATTAAAAAGTGAGAACTGCATGAGTTCAACTTTTAAATTAGCAAAATTTTTCTCATCAAACATTAAGATAAAATAGCAAAAATTATTCCACTATCTTGAAAATTATTTACATATGAAGAAATTATTCCAAAAATCTTTTCCTACCAATGAGTGCTTTTTTTCTTTATCTTTTCTTTTGCTGATAGGCTTTAAAAATAGGAATTGACTGGATGACAAGAGACTATTTCCTGCTAAATGGTTAGAATTAAGATTTGCAAGTAATTTTTTAAAACATTGACTTTACATAGTTTTCACTGACCAAAATCACTTTTAACATAGTCCTCTTCCCAACTATAATATTTTACACCTCTATCACTAAGACTTACCCTTGTGAATGTGGGTTTTTCATTAGTAATAACAAAATGCACATAAGAATATTGAATCATTATTTCAACTAGTCATTGTGTTGTAGTCAGAAATGGGTTTGCCTCCTCACTCACTTCCTATTAATTAGCTGTGTTACCCTTGGCAATTTGTTCTCTTTCTCTAAAATTGGATTTGTATCCTGTGAATGGGGACAGCCAATAAGATCTCCTTTAACTGTTGCTGTGAGAATTAAATAAAATAGCATATGTAAAGCATCTAGCATAGTGCTTACACATAGCAGTCATGCAAAAATTTTTAATCATTTTCTCTTCCAAGTCTTCTCCTCCAACCATACTTGTGAGCGGTGTGGATCTTGGCCAAATTACTCAAAATTTTATGAGTCTCAATTTGTTTATTGGTAAAATGAGGATCATTTTATATGTCTTTCTATGTGATATAGGGAGTCAAATGAGAAAACGGACATACGTATACACTCGTCTGTGTGTGTGTATACAAATGAAAATGCTCTGAAGAGTATAACAACAAATCGTGCAACTATTTGGGATGTTGAATGAGATGCTTTTTAAGGTCATTTAAAATTTTAGATTATTTAATTCTATAAAATGTATATTTTTATAAACCTTGCTCTTCTTAGAAATTTATTTTTAAATAGATTAACTGTTTTCTGTAACTTTAAATTTATTTCAGGATATGATTAGTTTGTGCATTATAAATGACTCCACCTTGTGACATCTTGGAGCACTTAGGTATCTTGTCAACTATATTAGAACTTCATGACCATGGGGTTAATATTGATATCTTGAGAGTTTTCTTTCTTTGGTTCCTCCCACACTCTCAGTTAATATGAGTAATTCCAGTCAGATGACCTGAAAAGTTATGTACCATGTAGATGCATCAGCATAAGTTTGTTTAAACTTCTAGAAATGAAGTGCACTTTGGTAAATACATGGCTGTGTATGTGTTCCTATAAATGTATGAACATATTGTATAAATGTGTATGTTCCTATGTGTTAATTATTTCATTGATTTCTTCAGCCCACATTCATTGTGCTATTGTCTTCTAGACCCAGAAGTTATGGGTTGAAGTCCTAGTTCTGTTACCTGTTGTATAACTTTAGGCAAATGCCTAGCCTCTCTGTTCCTCAGTTTTCTCATCTGCAAAGTGAGAACAATAATAGTACCTGTTTTAGTCCATTCTAGCTACTATAACATAATACCATAGACTGGTTGGCTTATGAAGAACAAAAGTTTATTGCTCACAGTTTTGGATTCTGAAAAGTTCAAGATCAAGTCACCAGCATATTCCAGGTATGGTGAGGTCATGCTTAATCATAGACAGCTATCTTCTCACTGTAATCACACATGGCAGAAGGGACAGTCTAGCTCTCTGGGGTCTCTTTCATAAGGCACTAATCCCAAACAAGAGGGTTCTACCCTCATGAGCTAATCACCACCCAAATATCCCAACTTCCAAAGCCATCACCTTGAGGGTTAGGATTTCAACATATGAATTTGATGGGAACACACATATTCAGTCTGTAGCAGTACCTAACTCACAGGGTTGTTGTGAGGAATAAATATATTAATACACATGAGGCAGTGAGGGCAATGTGTGCCTGGCTTATGGGTCTAGGCAGTATTATAATTATCATGCACCTAATTTTTTCCAGGATCTCTCCTCATACGGTGAGCAAAACAGATAAACTCTGCTCTTATGGAGCTTACAGTCTAGTAGTCTAGTGGTCAGAGTGGAGGGATACATCAAACATAAACATGAACAAATAATTTCAGATGTTAATAAGTACTATGAGAAAGAAAGGAAACAGTTCTACAGCTGCATTGAAGGCCGACTCTAGCTACCATGATCAGTGAAGGCTCCTGTGAGGAGAGGACCCTAGAGTTGGATTTGCATGATAAGAAGGACCCAATCATGAAACAATCTGGTGGAGAAGCAATCCAGGGAAAGGGAAAGCGTATTGAGAAGTCCAAAAGCATGCACAAGTCTCAGACTTAAAGAATCAGAAAGGCTGAACCACGTAATCAATGGATAAACTAATAAGAGAAGAATGAGTCTTGCTGAGACATAGAAGCCACGGTTAGAAATTTTAAATATATTCTAAGTGGAATCACTTGTGTATTTGCATGGGACTATCTGTAAATGCTTTTCCTTGTAATGGGAAAACTTGTATTAAGTAGTATCCAACATAGATCTGTTGTGTATCTGCATGTGACAATGACCTTGTCATAATGAGATTCCTGTGTAGTGTTGTTGCTGTTGTTGTTTCTAGACTGTGGGATGTCTTTTAAGTGAGCCATCTGGGGAATCTGACAGTGGTGCTTTGCATGCAAAGCTGAATCTCCTGCAGCACATTTTCCCAGCATCCTAAGACACTATAGTGTGAATGTGATTTAAACCATTTTTTCATACTTGTAGATCGACGGTCATCATTTTCAGCTCCTTGGGGTTCAGGCCATTTGACAAGATGACAATAGCATTAAACTTATCACTATTATTGGTATTAATAGCTCTAATGATATCTGCCTGATGACTTCAGTGCTGAATTACCGCAGGGCTAGTGAGAAGTAATCGGCTGAAATGATCATAAAGCCCTTTTCAAATATCTCAGGTAATACTAAATTATTACAAATGGAAGAGTACATGTTGCACATTCCTATGAAACACTTGGTGTCATCCAGATGAGAAGAGGAGCAACACTAGCTTTTAAAGAAATCCAGGGGCTCAGACTCTCCCTGAGGTTTATTTTCAAAATCAGTGTCACTAGCTCCACTTTTGAAAATGAAATGGGAATCATTTCTCCAAGGATGAGAGAGCGAGAAGATGTGGCCATTCCAAACCGGAACAATGCCTTATTAGGTTTCTCTGGCTGCTCTTACTACCTTTAACAATTCTTCTCAGCTGCCAAATAGCATGGCTCAGGTGTCATCACCAAATGCTTTCAAATAGGCCAAATGCTTGCTAACAGCTCAGCAGCCAGCTAGCTACTAAAGGTAAAGCAAAATAGTGCCTGGTTTAAAGACAGTAACAAAAAGCTCTTGGCCTGCTAGATATGGGAAGGATACAAATAAGCTGCCAGAAACTAAGGCGATAGAAATATGAAGATTTGGTCTTAGCAAAACCAATTCCTGGCTGTGGGAACACTCTAAAGCTGCCTGTCAGATGGAACTATTAACACCTACCTCATGCATTCAGTTCTGATGCAAATCAATATGTCATGTATGTAAACCTGTATAAGGAAAAACTCGTTGTTGCTCTTTACTCTCACACTCAAAACACTTCTGACACCACGTGTGTGGACTTTCCCACACCAAGCAACTCTGACACTAACTGCCTGGAATTAGTGCAGATCCCACAGGTTGTGGGCTCAGTCCCACAAAACTGCCCCCACTTCAGGGGCCAAGCATAAATAGTGGGTCCCCAGGCTGCCCACACTTTTGACTGACTTGGCTACAGATCAGAAATTCCCATGACCCCTCCTCAGGTTCAGTCATTTGCTGGAACAGCTCACAGATATCAGGGAAACATGGACCTGCATTTACCAGTTTATTATGTAATCAAAGGATACTGTCAGGGAAGGGGAAATTTCCTCTTCCACCTCTCTTGAGTTCTTGTGGCTAGACTAATAGTAAAACTGAAACTACAAAGCTTAACAGGAGAAAAAGAAATTTTAATTTGTGCACGTGGAGGTCTCATAGAAATAGGACCTAAAAATTGGCCAAAGAAGGAAGAGTTTTAGACAAAGAAACAATAAATTTGTGAGGAATTGAGAGGACAAAGAAACTTAGGCTTTTGGGTTTTTAATTAGTGAAGAATCTAAACAGAATTTGGTCTTGGGGTAAAGTACCAAGACCAAGTCAGCTGAAGTACCGAGGGTTGTTCATACAGGCTTCTTGGCCCCAGATTCCCTGTCTCTGGCAATAAGGATGTCCTTCTACCTACAGATGCAGGGGGTGCATCTCTCACATGAGTTTATTTTCTGCTTTCAGGGAGACAGAAAGGAGGGTAAGAGTGTTCGTATTCTATTGGCCATTTTTAAGTAACTTTAAGTCAAAATAATGAATGTGCCTTGAGGCGCATTTTGGGGCAGCCTCCCCTGGGCCCCAACAATATGATAAAGGATACAGATGAACAGCCAGATGAAAATATATGTAAGGCGAGGTCTGCAAGGATCCCAAGCTCAGGTGCTTCTGTCCCCGTGGAGTTGGGGTGCATCACCCTCCTGGTAAAAGGAAGTGTTCATCAAACTGGAAACACTCCAAACCCCATACTTTAGGAATTTTTATGGAAACTTCATCATGTAGGCATGTTCGTCATTAACTCATCTTCCAGCGCCTCTCCCCTGGGAGGGAGGTGCTGCTGAAAGTTCCAAGCTTCTAATCATGACTTTGTCTTTCTGGTGACCAGCCCACATTTACGAGCCCACCAGGAGTCACCTCATTAAAACAAAAGACACCTCTCACTAAGGAAATTACAAAGGTTGTAGCTTAACGCATATATGTGGAATCTACAAAGGTGGTAGGAACTTGTGTCAGGAATCAGGGTCAAAGACCAAATATTAGCAGGAAATTGGGACAGATATGTGTGTGTGTGTGTGTGTGTGTGTGTGTGTATATATATATATATATATATATTAGAGAGAAAGATAATTTAATAAAGCTCTTCTTAATTAATAAATTGCCAAGTATTCTAAAATGTGAGCTGTTTATGTGGAGTATAGCATTTAAGGGTATGGTTTCAGGAGTCTTGCAGTCCCTGGTCCCAGTGTCACCTCTTCTGTGGATTAGCTCTGAGACATTGGACGGGTCCTACAACTCTTCTCGGTGTTAGTTTTCTTGCCTGTAAATGAGAAAAAAAATTGGCTATAGTGTCGTAAGAATTCAGAGGAACATATAGCACTTAGCATATACCTATCTGGCCTATAGTATGCAATGGAAAAAAACCTGACAACTTCTGTTGCTGTTTTTGTTGTTTTAATGAATAGTCTAACAGAAAAGCAAAACATGGCATCCTGATGGCTGCCTTACACTGTTCGCAAAAAGCAGTATTAATAATATGCATCAACTGTCAGTGCAGGGGAGCTCAAATTTGAGTGTGCATTAAAAATGCAGAAATCATGATTCATTTGTCTGGAGGAACCTAAGAATTTTCACTTTTAACACATACTACAGGTGATTCTGGTGTTTAAGAAATAATGTCTTGGAGTTAATGCCAAACTTCACTCCCTGCATCCTTCCTAAGGCTTTCAAAGCAGACTCCTTACCATCAAAATGTATTTTAGAAAAAGGGCTTGGCAATGAGGTTTGAGTGTGAATGGCATCCTCACTATTAACTCCAGTAACTTCATCTAGAGTCTGTTTCTGCAGTCTGTACACATTTTTAGCTTGTGGCTATCATGACTGAAGTACAAGACCGACCAACTTAAGAGCTTCTTGAATTTCTCTGAAGACAAGTCCCCCTGTTCATTAGAAGGTAAAAAGTGATGGCTCTTTGACTAAAGGGGACTGGGAGAGAGGCCAAGAGGGACATATATTTGTGTGGAGTTTGGTTTAAAGGAAAAGAGAAAGAGACCAAAAATAATGAGTTTCAGCCTCATGTGTTCCTCACCCATACAGCTTAGAGCCATGCTCTGTTTTCTGGTAACAAGAAGGCCTGTGACAGGAAAGAACTGCATATAGTAATCTACTTGGCATGAACACAGTAAGGTTTTACCATGGTTTGTGCAGTCAGGGTTACAATTTTACATTGCATACGCCATAACAAGGGGTAGTAGTGGACCCTCAATTTCTTTCAGTTTTTCTCTTTACCACACCATAATGGATTAAAGATGAGCATTGTGTAAGTGTTTACATAGGATTGAAATCTCTTAGTGGCATCTAGTGTTCAGATAAAGTTTTTTTCTTTTACTTCTTTTTTTCCCATAGCTAACATTCGTCACTTAATAATCTTTTTTGGTACACTGTTTTCGAGTTTCCATCAGTGACTTATGTGTTCATGAACCTCCACTGAGCACACTCACTAACCAGGAGTCAGCATGAGACTACACCCATGGAATAAAGATTGGCACTGAGCCTCAGCCATTCGGAGGCTGTTCACTGCTGCCACAGCACTGCTCTATCTGCTGCGAGGAATTCCCAAGTCCGTGGCTTTGCCTCCTGAAATTAAGGTGGCAGGCTAGCACAGAGCTGGGTTCACTGTTGGACAGAACTGGGTTAGCATCCTAAATCTGCCTCTTGCTGGCTAGATGACCAAGAGCAAAACATGGATTTCTCCAAGTCTCAGGTTACTCACCATACAATGTAATAATAGTACCTGATTCATCGGGTTATGGTAAGGAATAAATGAGATAATGGCAGATACATTTTTAATACTACTAGTAATGTCTGTTAGTGTCTGTTAGAAGTCCTAATAGCTCTAAGCACCTGGAAGTGTTTATTAAACATGTGTCTTCCTGAGCCCGGTCCAGACAACAGGATCAGGACCTCTGTGAGTGATTTCTATGCATACTATCAGAGCAGGAGGTCATGATTTCTACACACACTATAGGTTCAGGCCAACTCTGTTTAAATATTTTGTTTCACTGATGTATCCCCTCTGCTTAGAACAGTGCTTGGCATATAGTAAGCACTCAACAAATAATGGATAAATAATAAGCAATGAATGAACATTTGTCTAGTATTTCTTTTTCCTTCTTGTTCATGATTGCCCCATCACCGTTTCCTGGAACATGAGAATTCACCATCCTCTGTGTGTGTGTGTGTGTGTGTGTGTGTGTTGTACATATTACATATGTCTTAAAAACAACAGAGGTGAATTCTTCTGTGTTCTTCCAACTCTTTCACTGCAGTCATATTTATGTCATTTACAACCACCCAGAGCCCTGGCTGTTAGTACTTTTATCATCCCATTTCACATATAAAGACCCCAAGGCTTGGAAATGAATTTTCCTGTCTAGACTTACACATCACTGAAGTTCACAACCAGGATTCTAACCCAGGCAGCCTCTCTTCAGGATCTGTGTCCTTAGCCATTGTGCAAATCACGATCAGTATTGTCTCCCTCACGAGGGCAGCCATAGACTAAGGATTGCTTTTTGCTACCTAAATAAGAACAAAAACATTCTAAGTACAGATTCACCTACTGTCAAGTCGTTTGATCCTTGAGCATTTCATGAGGAAGTACCATGTACCTCGCCATTCACAGATCTATTTAAGTTTAACAGGTATTTATTGAGCCCAGATAGAAGTGTACAAGATATACAGGGTTTCTGCCTTCACAGAAACTTTAAGATTATGTAAAATCCCATTACTCATACCACTTTTACCCCCTGGTTTTAGCATCTATTGGCAGTTCTTCCCTGAATTGATTTTATCATGGTAGTTGTCACACAGTGATTTTCTAATTCTGTTATTCCTTCTAAATACATTTATTAGTTGGCATCCTATTCAAAGGAAGAACTTTCTCTTCATCCCCTTTATTCAATTTATATAAAGGGGGATTTATAGTTTTGATATGCATTTCTCTACTGATTAGTGATGTTGAGCATCCTTTCATGTATTTGTTGACAATCTTTATATCTTCTTTGGAGAAATATCTGTTTAGGTCTTCTGCCCATTTTTGGATTGGGTTGCTTGTTTTTTTGATATTGAGCTGCAATGAGCTGCTTGTATATTTTGGAGATTAATCCTTTGTCCATTGATTTGTTTGCAAATATTTTCTCCCATTCTGAGGGTTACCTTTTCATCTTGCTTGTAGTTTCCTTTGCTTTGCAAAAGCTTTTAACTTACATTAGGTCCATTTGTTTATTTTTGGTTTTATTTCCATTACTCTAGGAGGTGGAACAAAAAAGATCTTGCTGTGATTTATGTCAAAGAGTGTTCTTCTTATGTTTTCCTCTAAGAGTTTTATAGTGTCCAGTTTTACATTTAGGTCTCTAATCCATTTTGACTTTATTTTTGTGTGTGGTGTTAGGGAGTGTTCTAATTTCATTATTTTACATGTAGCTGTCCAGTTTTCTCAGCACCACTTATTGAAGAAACTCTCTTTTCTCCATTGTATATCCTTGCTTCCTTTGTCATAGATTCATTGACCAAAGGTACGTGGGTTTATCTCTGGGCTTTCTATCCTGTTCCATTGATCTATATTTCTGTTTTTTGTGCCAGTGCCATATTGTCTTGATTACTGTAGCTTTGTAGTATAGTCTGAAGTCAGGGAGTCTGATTCCTCCAGCTCCATTTTTTTCCTTCAAGACCGCTTTGGCTCTTCGGGATCTTTTGTGTCTCCATACAAATTTTAAGATTTTTTTCTTCTAATTCTGTAAAAAAATGTCATTGGTAATTTTATAGGGATTGCACTGAATCTATAGATTTCTTTGGGTAGTAGAGTCATTTTCACAGTGTTGATTAAATCTATCTGGTCTATTGTGTCATTTAAAGCTTCTTTTTCCTTATTTATTTTCTTTTTGGATGATCTGTCCATTGGTGTAAGTGAGGTGTTAAAGTCCCCCACTATTATTGTGTTACCATCGATTTCCTCTTTTTTAGCTGTTAGCTGTTGCCTTATGTATTGAGGTGCTCCTGTGTTGGGTGCATATATATTTATAATTGTTATATCTTCTTCTTGGATTGATCCCTTGATCATTATGTAGTGTCCTTCCTTGTCTCTTGTAACATTCTTTATTTTAAAGTCTATTTTATCTGATACAGGTATTGCTACTCCAGCTTTCTTTTGATTTCCATTTGCATGGAATATCTTTTTCCATCCCCTCACTTTCAGTCTATATGTGTCCCTAGGTCTGAAATGGGTCTCTTATAGACAGCATATAGATGGGTCTTGTTTTTTTATCCATTCAGGAAGCCTGTGTCTGTTGGTTGGAACATTTAGTCCATTCACATTTAAGGTAATTATTGATATGTATGTTCCTATGACCATTTTCTCAATTGTTTTAGGTTTGTTTCTGTAGGTCCTTTCCTTCTCTTGTGTTTCCCACTTAGAGAAGTTCCTTTAGCATTTGTTGTAGAGCTGGTTTGGTGGTGCTGAATTCTCGTATCTTTTCCTTGTCTGTAAAGGTTTTCATTTTTCCATTGAATCTGAATGAGATCCTTGCCAGGTAGAGTAATCTTGGTTGTAGGTTCTTCCCTTTCATCACTTTAAGTATGTCATGGCACTCCCTTCTGGCTTGTAGAGTTTCTGCTGAGAAATCAGCTGTTACCCTTATGAGACTTCCCTTGCATGTTATTTGTCATTTTTCCCTTGCTGCTCTCAATAATTTTTCCTTGTCTTTAATTTTTGCCAATTTTATTACTATCTGTCTGAGCATGTTTCTCCTTGTGTTTATCCTGTATGGGACTCCCTGCACTTCCTGGACTTGGGTGGCTCTTTCCTTTCCCATGTTAGGAAAGTTTTTGACTATAATCTCTTCAAATATTTTCTCTGGTCCTTTTTCTCTCTCTTCTCCTTCTGGGACCCCTATAATGTGAATGTTGATGCATTTAATGTTGTCCCAGAGGTCTCTTAGGCTGTCTTTATTTCTTTTCATTCTTTTTTTTCTTTATTCTGTTCTACAGCAGTGAATTCCACCATTCTGTTTTCCAGGTCACTTATCCATTCTTCCACCTCAGTTATTCTGCTATTGATTCCTTCTTGTCGATTTTTCATTTCAGTTATTGTATTGTTCATCTCTGTTTGTTTGTTCTTTAATTCTTCTCGGTCTTTGTTAAACATTCTTTGCATCTTCTTGATCTTTGCCTCCATTCTTTTTCCAAGGTCCTGGAGCATCTTCACTATCATTATTCTGAATTCTTTTTCTGGAAGGTTGCCTATCTCTACTTCATTTAGTTGTTTTTCTGAGGTTTGATGTTCCTTCATCTGGTACATAGGCCTCTGCCTTTTCATCTTGTCTGTCTTTCTATGAATGTGTTTTTTGTTCCACAGGCTGCAGGATTATAGTTCTTCTTGCTTCCGGCCTCTGCCCTCTGGTGGATGAGGCTATCTAAGATGCTTGAGCAAGTTTCCTGATGGGAGGGACTGGTGTTGGGTAGAGCTGGCTGTTG
Source organism: Lagenorhynchus albirostris (assembly GCF_949774975.1). NCBI lineage: Eukaryota > Metazoa > Chordata > Mammalia > Artiodactyla > Delphinidae > Lagenorhynchus > Lagenorhynchus albirostris. Next base: position 14,230,178 of record NC_083104.1, on the reverse strand, counting down.
CTCTGGTAGGCAGAGCTCAGTAAAACTTTAATCTACTTGTCTGCTGATGGGTGGGGCTGGGTTCCCTCCCTGTTGGTTGTTTGGCCTGAGGTGATCCAACAGTGGAGCCTACCCAGGCTCTCTGCTGGGGCTAATGGCAGACTCTGTGAGGGTTCATGCCATGGCATACTTTCTAGAACTTCTGCTGCCAATGTCTTTGTCCTCATGGTGAGACACAGCCACCCCCCACCTCTGCAGGAGACCCTCCAACACTAGCAGGTAGGTCTGGTTCAGTCTCCTATGGGGTCACTGCTCCTTCCTCTGGGTCCCGATGTGCATACTACTTTGTGTGTGCCCTCTAAGAGTGGAGTCTCTGTTTCCCCCAGTCCTGTTAAAGTCCTGCAATCAAATCCTGCTAGCCTTCAAAGTCTGATTTTCTAGTAATTCCTCCTCCCATTGCCAGATCCTGAGGTTGTGAAGCCTGACGTGGGGCACAGAACCTTCACTCCAGTGGGTGCACTTCTGTGGTATAACTGTTCTCCAGTTTGAGAGTCATCCACCCAGCAGTTATGGGATTTGATTTTATTGTGATTGCGCCCCTCCAGCGTCTCATTGTAGTTTTGCCTTTGTTTTTGGATATGGGGTACCTTTTTTGTTTTTGGATATGGGGTACCTTTTTTGGTGAGTTCCAGTGTCTTCCTGTCGTCGATTGTTCAGCAGTTGGAAACAAAAGCTTTAAATGACACATTAGACAAGATGGACTTAATTGATATTTATAGGACATTCCATCCAAAAAAAACAGAATACACTTTCTTCTCAAGTGCTCATGGAATATTCTCCAAGATAGATCATATGTTGGGTCACAAATCAAGCCCTGGTAAATTTAAGAAAATTGAAATCATATCAAGCATCTTTTCCGACCATAAGGCTATGACACTAGATATCAATTACAGGAAGAAAACTAAAAACTACAAACACCTGGAAGCTAAACAATACGCTACTAAATAATCAAGAGATCACTGAAGAAATCTAGAGGAAACCAAAAATACCCAGAAACAAATGACAATGAAAACAAGACGACCCAAAACCTATGGGTTACAACAAAATGCAAAAGTTCTAAGAGAGAAGTTTATAACAATACAATACTACCTCAAGAAACAAGACACATCTCAAATAAACAACCTAACCTTACATCTAAAGCAATTAGAGAAAGAACAAAAAAAACCCAAAGTTAGCAGAAGGAAAGAAATTATAAAGATCTGATCAGAAATAAATGAAAAAGAAATGAAGGAAATGATAGCAAAGATCAATAAAACTAAATCCTGGCTCTTTGAGAAGATAAACATAATTGATAAACCATTAGCTAGACTCATCAAGAAAAAAAGGGAGAAGTCTCAAATCAAGAGAATTAGAAATCAAAAAGGAGAAGTAACTGGCACTGCAGAAATACAAAGGATCATGAGAGATTACTATAAGCTACTATAGGCCAATAAAATGGACAACTTGGAAGAAATGAACAAATTCTTAGTAAACCACAACCTTCTGAGACTGAACCTGGAAGAAATAGAAAATATAAACAGACCAATCACAAGCACTGAAATTGAAACACTGAATAAAAATCTTCCAACAAACAAAAGCCCAGGACCAGATGACTTCACAGGTGAATTCAATCAAACATTTAGAGAAGAGCTAACACCTATCCTTCTCAAACTCTTCCAAAATATAGCAGAGGGAGGAACACTCCCAAACTCATTCTACAAGGCCACCATCCCCCTGATGCCAAAACCTGACAATGATGTCACAAAGAAGGAAGTCTACAGACCAATATCATGGATGAACATAGATGCAAAAAATCCTCAACAAAATACTAGCAAACAGAATCCAACAGCACATTAAAAGGATCATACACCATGATCGAGTGGGGTTTATCCTAGGCATGCAAGTATTCTTCAATATATGCAAATCAATCAATGTGATAAACCATATAAACAATCTGAAGGATAAAAACCATATGATCATCTCAATAGCTGCAGAAAAAGTTTTTGAGAAAATTCAACACCCATTTATGATAAAAACTCTCCAGAAAGTAGGCATAGAGGGAACTTACCTCAACATAATAAAAGCCATATATGAGAAACTCACAGCCAGCATCATTCTCAATGGTGAAAAACTGAAACCATTTCCACTAAGATCAGGAAAAAGACAAGCTTGCCCACTCTCACCACTATATTACTCAACATAGTTTTGGAAGTTTTAGCCACAGCAATCAGAGAAAAAAAAAAGAAATAAAAGGAATCCAAATCAGAAAAGAAGAAGTAAAACTGTCACTGTTTGCAGATGACGTGATACTATGCATAGAGAATCCTAAAGATGCTACAGAAAACTACTAGAGCTAATCAATGAATTTGTTGAAGTAGCAGGATACAAAATTAATGCACAGAAATCTCTTGCATTCGTATACACTAATGATGAAAAATATGAAAGAGAAATTAAGGAAACACTCCCATTTACCATTGCAACAAAAAGAATAAAATACCTAGGAATAAGCCTACCTAAGGAGACAAAAGACCTGTATGCAGAAAACTGTAAGACACTGATGAAATAAATTAAAGATGATACAAACAGTTGGAGACATATACCATGTTCTTGAATGGGAAGAATCAACATTGTGAAAACGACTATACTACCCAAAGCAATCTACAGATTCAAGCAATCCCTATCAAACTACCACTGGCATTTTTCACAGAACTAGAACAAATAATTTCACAATTTGTATGGAAACACAAAAGACCGGGAATAAACAAAGCAATATTGAGAAAGAAACACAGAGCTGGAGGTATCAGGCTTCTGAATTCATGCTATACTACAAAACTACAGTAATCAAGTCAGTATGGTACTGAAACAAAAACAGAAATATAGGTCAATGGAACAGGATAGAAAGCCGAGAGATAAACCCACGCACATATGGTCACCTTATCTTTGATAAAGGAGGCCAGAACATACAATGGAGAAAACACAGCCTCTTCAATAAGTGATACTGGGAAAACTGGACAGCTACATTTAAAAGAATGAAATTAGAACACTCCCTAACACCATACACAAAAATAAACTCAAAATGGAATAACGACCTAAATGTAAGGCCAGAGACTATAAAACTCTTAGAGGAAAACTTAGGCAGAACACTCTTTGACATAAATCACAGCAAGAACCTTTGTGACCCACCTCCTAGGGAAATGGAAATAAAAACAGAAAAAAACAAATGGCACCAAATGAAACTTAAAAGCCTTTGCACAGCAAAGGAAACCATAAGCAAGATGAAAAGACAACCCTCAGAATGGGAGAAAATATTTGCAAGTGAAGCAACTGTCAAAGGATTAATCTCCAAAATATACTAGCAGCTCATTGCAGCTGAATATCAAAAAAACAAGCAACCCAATCCAAAAATGGGCAAAAGACCTAAATAGACATTTCTACAAAGAAGATATAAAGATTGTCAACAAATACATGAAAGGATTCTCAGCATCACTAATCAGTAGAGAAATGCAAATCAAAACTACAATGAGATATCACCTCACACCAGTCAGAATGGCCATCATCAAAAAATCTGCAAACAATAAATGCTGGAGAGGGTGTGGAGAAAAGGGTACCTTCTTTCACTGTTGGTGGGAATGTAAATTGATACAGCCACTATGGAGAACAGTACGGAGGTTCCTTAAAAAACTAAAAATAGAGCTACCATATGACCCAGCAATCCCACTACTGGGCATATACCCTGAGCAATCCCACTACTGGGCATATAGCCAGCAATCCCACTACTGGGCATATCCCTTGAAATAAAAGCATATTTCAAGAAGAGTCCACAATGTTCATAGCAGCACTATTTACAATAGCCAAGGACATGGAAGCAACCTAAGTGTCCATCAACAGATGAATGGATAAAGAAGATGTGGCACATGTATACAATGGAATATTACTCAGCCATAAAAAGAAATGAAATTGAGTTATTTGTAGTGAGGTGGATTGACCTAGAGTTTATCCTACAGAGTGAAGTAAGTCAGAAAGAGAAAAACAAATACCGTATGCTAACACATATATATGGAATTAAAAAAAAAAAAAGTCATGAAGAACCTAGGGGCAAGATGGGAATACAGACACAGACCTACTAGAGAATGGACTTGAGGACATGGGGAGGGGGAAGGATAAGCTGGGACGAAGTGAGAGAGTGACGTGGACATATATACACTACCAAATATAAAATAGCTAGTGGGAAGCAGCTGCATAGCACAGGGAGATCAGCTCTGTGCTTTGTGACCACCTAGAGGGGTGGGATAGGGAAGGTGGGAGAGAGGAGAAATGGAGACATATGTATATGTATGGCTGATTCACTTTGTTATACAGCAGAATCTAACACACCATTTTAAAGCAATTCTACTCTAATAAAGACGTTAAAATAAAAAATGCTATTATTCAATACTTCCTGTTAGGCAGACAAGCAAAAACCCTAAGAGGCAATACTTTTATGACTGCTAATCTGGCCCACCACAGACATTTCCTAGTAAAGCTTAGAAGTCAGTAATCCCCTCTTTGTCTTGTAGGCCCTGTAAGATTTATGTGGGATGACTAATGTGAAAACAATGCATATTATTGTCCCAGGAGTTCCCCATATTCTTAAATCACAAATGGTGGGGAAGGGTAAATTGCAAATCAAATTCGTTATGATCTGGTGTATCATCTGATTTGAAACTACTAATTATATGAAAATCAATATGTTGCAATAATTTTCAATAATGCCTTTAAAGGACAGAGGGCAGAGAGAATATCAGGGATTGCCTTTAGGGGTATAACTGGGCAGCTGTAATTAACTACACTCCACACAAAGGGTCCCTTCATTACATAATTATGTTTGCAATTATTCCTCCTGCTTTTTAAGTGAGACAGTACAAATGTTGGAAAGCAAGGTGGTAAACATGAAAGTTAGAATTGGAAAATGAGTTTGGGATTTACGATGTTTGGGGAGTAGGTAGTTAGGTAGAGAATTTTTTAAGAAAACAACACGAACCTTATACTCTCCTTGTCAACTAATTGGCCCAAATTAAAAGATAATCTGCTTAAGTTGTGTGTCTGCTTACAAAACACCTTGTTTTCCCTCTTATTTTTTAAATGAGATAAGTATCTCACATTTAATGTGAACCAGACAGCTCCCAGGTGCAATTGTCTCCTGAGAGAAGAGAAATGAGATTCTTCAAGAAAATAAAAATGTTTCATGCCTCCCTTTCATCTTGTGAAAGGTTACTTTTAAAAGTTAACTCCTGAAGAGGAGCAGATGTGTCCAGAAATTAAGTATTCAAAGCCAGGCCAGTAGAAATTCTCTGTACCCGGTATAGAAATGGAAGAGGTGGCTTTAGTTCCTTCAACAATCTCCAAGAATTATTTTTAAGGGGGAAATGGGGGAGGGAGGGATAGGCCTCTTCTGCGTGGTTTTGTTTTCAGTCACGGTGACCCTGACAGACTGTTAGGTGTATTAGGACAAAACACCTGCTTCCTCTTGTTGATATTCCCATCATGACACACTCTGATGAATGTATAGAACAAATGCGGCTTCTTTTTCTTTTTTTTCTTAAGCAAATGGGGTTTATTGCAAATGTATCTTCATTTTATTCAGGTGATGTTTCCTGGAAATCAGACCACAATTTTCACTGGAAAATTGGGTCATTTTCAGATGAAATACTTGGAGAGCTAATTTAGAAATGTGCATGTGTGACAAAATAATCAGAAAAATACCTGAATCAAGAATCTGAATGATTATGCATGATGATTTTCTGTCTTAACAAAAACATCCATGTTTAATCTACTTCATCATGCATGAGATGTCATGAAAAAGGGAAGCAATAATTCACCCAATAACATATTTAAGGATCTTCTTTCACCTATCCCTTTATATATAAACATTCCCAAATGTCCCCGGTTCTCCATTTCCTGGGTTCTTTCCTCCATTCTGCATCTCTTGTTCCACACTTGAGCTCATACCTATTCACTGGCTTTTACCTCCACAGTGGTCATTTCTGTATTACGGTGACCTTTCACCTGAGTCCAAATATTCCCAATGGATGCCCCCGCCCCCGAGAAAAATGCATTTTCTCCTGTATTCACCAAGTTTGCATTCAGCAAGAATGTAAACCTCCAGGTCAGGTTGGATTTTCTTTGCAAGTCCTGTCAATTCCTACAAAATTTTCCAAAACTTCCTTCAGCTTTCTTAGATTAGTCCCACTGATATTGTACTAGTTATAACCCTAATCATCTCAAAGATACTTACTGTTGTATCTCCTCTATCTTATTTCTGCTTACTACCTATGTGATGTAGGGGAAGTAATTGAAACACTCTGTGCCACAGTTTTCTCATGGGTAAAAACGGACTCCATAGTAGCCCTCTATAACATTTAGGCATGTAAACAGCTCTAAGAAAACCATTTGTTTAAACAAACATGGTGGTTATTGTTCCCACATCTCATCTGTCAGCTGGTCAACTCCTCACATTTGCTGCCTCAGGTTTGTTTGTTTGTTTTTCCTAAAAGATGAATGTGATCATATTCCTCAACTGCCAAAAGAATCCTAATTTTATACTAAAGTAAGACTCTACTTCTTAACTTTCCCAAGAGTATAAACTAGTGCATCTTTCCAAACATTCTACAATTTAGCTTCAACAAACAATGAACACTTGCTAAGCATTCTCCATCTCTTGTTTGTACAATATACTCTGCGTTTCATGCCTATCTTTTCTCTCTTAACATCAATTTGTGCATAATATACCCTTCAACCTCCAGCTCAAAAGAGAACACCTCTCTAAGAACTTTCACTACCCCTGAGCATAGTTGATCACTCACTTTTCTGAATTCCCATAATGCATCAATTATATCTTTATTTAAATCTTCCTGATATTAAAACTAAACAGATCTGAATCTTATATAAAAGTAAAACATATGGTATGAACATACTATAACACATACTATCTCCTACTTGGCTCAGAGATTCTTCAGGGAAGAAATACTGTCTAATTCATCTAGCTTCTATCCATAAGATTTTATACGTATAGGCATTCAGTAAATACTTGTTGAATCATCAGTGCTTTAGATTCTACCAAGGTAATATGTATCATTAAATATGGCATTATAATCATACGATCTTGTGTGAAATTTTGAAATGAAGATACTTCCAAGTTATTTAGTTTCTTAAACTTAAACCCAGTCAACTGACTGAATAACAAATATGGACTCTGTGTGTGTGTGTGTGTGTGTGTGTGTTTGTGTGTGTGTGTTGTGTGTTTGCGCATGCAGTGTTGTTTTTCACCTGAATCTTTGTTCCTGTTACTAGTCAATAAAAGATTTCCATACAAATGCACTCTAGCAGAGGACTTTGTTTAACCCACAGACGGCCAGTTTGGTTTGCTTGAAGACTGCACAGTATTTTCATGATTATCATTATTATATTAGTAACAACTAATTTTACTGAATGTTTTATACATGCCAGCCATGCACTATGTTCTTTTTCATGTATTATGTCATTAAAATATGAGCCATAGTCCAACAACCAAGTAAATAAAGGCTATCTAAATCCATACCCCACTCTCTCTGAAAGAAATGCCAAAGGGAAAACATGTTTACAAGAGAAAGCAAAATTTCTTAAAAATCTTATTTCCCTACAATATCACTCTCAGTATCTCACATAATCTCTAGAGATGCTCTCCAAAGACTTTTCTCACCCAGTGCAAGCTCTAAAATCCATCTCTTCAAGTCAGCCCAGATAAGCCCCCTCATCAATCCTATCTCTGCTTTCTACCTGTGTGAACTTGGGCAAATTATTTAAATTGACTGTCACACAGTTTTCTCAGCTGTGTAGTGAGGATGGCTACCAGTAGTATTTAACAATGAGCTCAGCTTCAAGAAAAGGTAATCCATTGCTTATACAAGTCTGCTTATCTTTTTCTCATACAAGAAGTGTGATAATAGATGGTGGTTGGCCTTGGTTTGGGAACTCAACAATGTCAGGGTCTGTGCTTTGTAATTTTCTGGGCCATTCTCTCATCTTCACAAGATGGTTATTGCATCTTCAGCCATCATGTCTGTATTTAAGGCAAGAGAAGGAAAGAAGAAGGAAGGAGTTACACTGGTATCTAATGTAAAAGCTCTCCCCAAAGTCCCCAGCTGATGTTCATTTACACCTCATTGTCCAGAACTGCTGCAAGGGAAGCTTGTACAGTGAGTAATTTTCACTGGAATATTGCACCCCAAACAGAACTGAAGCACTCTTAATGAGAAAGAAGGGGGGAATAGAATATTGGGTGTAACTAATATTGCCTCGTACCCTACCTTTAGGCTTGTCTTGAAAGTAAAAGAACTGATACCTGTACAGTATTTACAAGCATGCCAGGTAAATGGTAGTTGCTCAAAAAGTGTCAGCTCCTTTTAATAATATCCACTTTCTTCCTCCTCCTTTCTCTTACCCTCAATTTTCTGCCACAAGTTACCTACTACTATTGCAAATGTGATCTCACCTCTGGTCTGTTTCCCTTTTTCAGCCCTCGTTCCTTCCTGGTGTGCACAGTTAAGGCCTAGAGTAGACAGGATATGATACAGAGAATCCTGCAAATAATCTTTTACCAGGAAGAGCAAAGGAGTTTTTGAAAACTCCTGTTATTTTTGTTGTTGTTGTTGTTCCTGTCACACACTCAAAGAAAAAAAAAAGTGGCCTAGGAACTATCCGTTTAAAATGCTCGTTTATTTAATACCTTTAGCTAGCAGATCAGAGTTAAAATTTGTTCTTCCCCAGTGAAGGTAAAGATGTGCATAATAAGACATGTTAAGGTCATCAGTGGTGCTTCTAAACTTTGAAAATAAAAGCTTTTTGAAGTCTGTAATTAATAAGCGCTATGTTAATTACTTGAATGAATTTACTTCTTTACTGAGTGAATCTTTGATGTGGACGAGCAGGGGAATTCTCCTTGACCACTTTTTATTGTAAATTCCAGTTCAGCAAAACGGTTGTCTGTCACTACAACGATCAGCTTATTATTCAAATCTCTCTCTCTTAATAAAATCAGACTACCTGGTGTCATCAAAAAAACACATCTCCTATACATTTCCATGGCCATGCCTCCTTGATCACTGAGCACTAATGCCACTTGATACTCACCTGTGGAAACAATGTCACGCCAGGCCTTAGCACCATCCCTGTGCTTACAGGGAATTAAAGAACCTCCAGCTAAATACATGAATGACTCGCAATCAATCATAATATGCTGGTAACTCAGCATGTTCGCATGCAGATAATTGGGTTTTGGTCTCATTCCTGAGTCTAAACCCTGCCCCATAACAGATCTCTAAAAACTAGGTCATTTTTGATATTTCTCTGATTCATGAGTCATAGTTTTGCTAACTTGCTTAGAAAAAACAAAACATTTGTTTGGGTTTTGGCTTTTTTGGTTTGTTTGCTTTTATTTTTGTTTTCTGAGAACTATGTCCAGTCCTTGTATCTACCAGTTTAGCCATAGGACTAAAATTCTTCCATTCAACACCACCCCTGCAACCTGCTGGTGAACATCTCAGAGGCCAAGATCTAGCTTATAGATTTTGTCTGGCTTTGACAGAGGAGGTGATTCAAACTCATCACATCACTATAAGCAAATTTTAAAACCGTAAATATCTATAGAATGACTATTTGCAGGTATTGGACAGCAAGAAATGCAAGATTATAAATTCTTGTTAAGAAAAATGAGCTAGTTTATCTGACTAGAATTCTTATATCCTTATGCCACAATTATTGTCACTATATCATGGTAACTTGCTGGGAAACATGTTTTGTCTCTTTTTGGCTTCTTGGTGTAGCAGATGTGCCTACCTTAATTATCTGTACTCTGTGTGCTGTGTCCTTCATTATTTATTAAACAACTTCCTATAACCTCTACCTGGGTTTATCCCCAAGCCTAAGCTACCTTGAGCAGTCCTTCTTCCCCGCTTGGCTGGCAATGAGAATCCTTAAGGGGTATATATCAAATATATAGATTACCCCTAGCAATTCATATTCAGTAGGTCTCAAGTGCAGCCAGTATTTTTTTTTTCCTATTAAATGCTCCAGGTGATTCTTATCTTTAGCCAAATTTAGAAGCAGTGCCCTAGGTGGTATGATTAATTACTGGTATGATTAATTGCCATATCCTGACTTGTCCCACTTCTTCACTTCCTTTCTGACTAGGTCTACCAGGCATGCTACTTAGTTTCAAGGCTGAAAGTTTAAAAAAGAGGTCAGAGAAAACATGTAAGATAATTTCAGTTAAGGGAAAGTTAAGGGAAAAGTTAAGGGAAATTGTTCTGTTGAAGAATTGATGTGGTTTTTCACCTTCAATGGAGAAAGAGCCATGATATGAAGAATTAAGCCTCTTTGATGTTCTTAGTGTTAAAAAAGAAAATTGATGCACAGCCACTTTGTTGGCTAAGCATATTATCAAGTATTTAAGTCTGTTTTCTCAGATTTAGAGATGACTGTTACCACTATTATAGCTACATGTATGTAATGGTGTTATGTGTTAGCAGAGGGTCTTCTAACATCTGTGCTGATGTTCTCAAGACTTTGCAAGTGTCTGATTTTTTGCCACTCCATTTTCATGTAGAAATGAAGGTGGAAAAGGAAAAATGTATGTAAAAAGGAACCATATTGGTAATATTTTGTTAAGGACACACTTTATTTATTCATTTGACAAACACATGTTATGTGAAAGGCACTGTATGAGGCTGTGGTTTCACAATAGTAAATAAGAAAAAAACATAATCATCTCCTTACTAGAATCTCTATTAGAATTTATGCTCTCATATGGAAGAGAGCCTTTTTAAGGTTTACTTAACTTTTTTATATCAATGTGGTAAAGTATATTAAGGAGAATATCAAGACACAATGATGTGATATTTAATGGAGGGAAATGAGGTAGTTTAGGAGTGAATTAAGGTTCCTAACTGAGAGTTGGAACATATATTTTACCTTTTCAGAGCAGCTAGCTCTTTTCTTCCTTCTGTTTTGAAACAAATGCCCAACGGCAGTTGGCTTCTTTGCAGATAGACAATAGAAATAGACATGAAAACTTTAAAAAGAGAGAATGAGTGGATCTAAGTAGGCGTAGGTGTGACCTTTTTTTTATTTTTTTCATTTTTATTGGCTCTGTTCTAGATACGTGACTCTGGAGAGCATCAGAAATAGCACAGTTGATCAGACAGTACCGTTTCCATTTTCTACGTGGACCCAGGGAGATGAGTTGTATTTTCTTACATCTCCAACTAGACACAGTGCCTCTATAAAAGCTTATGTCTATAAATAATATTCAGGAAGAAATAAAGGGTTGTTAGTATTTTCTCATGTGCAGTGGCTGCTGGTATCATTTTATCAGGCGTTTTTGGACTAGGTCATACATCATAACCAAGATATATGATCGTTTTTTATAACTATTAAGATTTATTTTTTTAACTACCACCTCCATCAGAAGAAACCTCATTCCAAAGACAACTATTTTGGGGAAAGAAGAGATATATACCCTAACTGCTAAATTTAATTTCCAAAGTCAAAACTCTAACATGACTTAGAATGTGGGCATGAACCTGGAAACTTGTGATAGCTCTCCTGACAAGTTCAATTCTAACTTACACAGCTACTACCTATCAAAGGCAGAGGATGGTGACTTGAAAACTTGTTTTCTATTCTCTAAGGGGATAGAGTGATTCCAAGTGCATACATGACTGGGCTGATATGTTAATACATTAATTTAGTTAGTTAATTTAGTTATTCACCAATTAAAGGCTGCTGTGTTTCAGACATTGTGTTAGGAAATGTGAATACAATTGAGAATAAGACAAGGTTAGGTCTCTGACATGATAAATGTACATGTCAGTGAGTGAGATGGATAATAATATACTAAACAAAAAATAAATGTATTATAAGAATTTGGGTGCAATGCAGCATAGGCACCATTGGGAGGTTTGGAGGGGCCACATAGAAAGAAAGGGAAGGGAAGGAAATTTCTCTCGTAAGGGGTGATATTTAAGTAAGTATTCGAAAAGTGAGAAAGGAAGCCAGCCATGTAAATAACAGGAGGAAAGTGTCACATTGCCAACATCATGAGATGGAAGAGAGTGCCATTTAAGGAGGTTTGAGGCTCATTGAGGAGATCAGTATGTTTGGAATTTAGGCTGGGAGTGGAAGAAGATAAAAAGTCAAGTGAGGAAGTAGCCAGGAGTCGGATCTCAACGCCTCTTGATTTTATATAATGTACTGAAAATATACTGTATAAAATCTTCTTAGCTGTTGGGGATATGTAGAAGAGAAAGTGAGAAAAGATTGTAGAGGTGTGGCTTATAAATAGCTAAGAAACATGAAGCTAGGTGTTATCAGTTGGGCTTTAAGCAAAGAAGTAACATCATCGTGATGTCATGGGATGGAGTTACTAAAAAGATTAGACCTTGGGCAATTGTTGGAAACTGGTTAAAAGAACTACGTAAGGTTGTTGCCTTTGTAGTTGGTGTTGAGCTGGCAATGAGGGAGAGGAAGGACCAACTGGGACCGCTCCCACTTGTCTCTCACTGCCTTCACCTTTGATGATGTGAGTAGTCTGTCAGGTGCGAGCACATCTGGTCCAGAGCTCAGAAAAACCAAAGGAGAAGAGGTTTAGGAGCTGGTTAGCTGTGAGTCTGGGTGCTGCCTTACACCATCAATGTGAGCTGGTAAATCAGCCACAGTATCCGTGGGTTGCTCCAGTGGCCTGTACCCTACGCTGACCTGCACAGTGTAAAACTGGCTGCTGCTCCACTTCCACTTCCTAAATCTCCCATAAATTTCTCTTGTTCCAATCTGGAAATCACACAAGGAAGGGAATTTTGAGAAAGTAGCTGCTGTTTAACTAAATTGGAACAGAACAAAGCCATTGCACAAAGTGTAGCAAAAAAAAAAAAGCTTATATGGAAAGCACTTGTAATGATATGGCTAAATCTTTTGGTGGTGGTAGTTTTGTATGAGTTTGTGTGTTTGGAGGAGCTTGTTTTGATTAAAAAAAACTGATTCTCACATACTCTTTGTTCTCTCAAATTTTATTGGAAGACAAATTCTCATATTCATGTAAACTTTTGTTTTGATAATGTATGGTACTGTTAATAATCTAAAACTTGACTTTTATAAAATCCTCGCTTTAAGCTACATACAGCTCCAAGATATTGAAGCTAAAACTTTAAACGTGATATTCAGGAACACACGAAACAAGGTCTCAAAATTATCATAGTTGGAGCAATCTGTAGACCCAGTGGTTTTCAAATAATGTCTGTCCTCATAGATGAGAGGGCTCTTTTATGTACAACATAAAAATAAGAGGAGAGAAAAGCCTAATAATAGCTCTGATTGAGGCAAGGGTAGGAGATTGAGGGGCACCTGCCCTTTCCCCTTCTGTAGCCCATGAAAGGACTCTTACAGAATAAACAGAATGCGAATATGAGATCTCTCAAGGCTGCCTCTGTCTCATTCTCTCTCCATTTGAAGCAAGACTCAGCACCTCTGTTGTAAGCCACAAGATACAGGCAACTACACAGCCCGTAAATGGGAAATGGAAGTTTCATTGAAGATTCTGAGTGGAGACAGGGAAAATTGTTAGTTCTGCACACCAGCACCAATGTTGCATTAAAATACTCTTTAAGCGGGGAGGGGCAAAAGAGGGGTAGGGGATTATGAGGTACAAACTACTATGTATAAAATAAATAAGCTACAAGGATATATTGTATGACATAGGGAATACAGCCAATACTTTCTAATAACTGTAAATGGAGAATAATCTATAAAAGTATTGAATCACTATGTTATACATCTGAAACTAGTATAATCAACTATACTTCAGTTTAAAAAATACTCTTTAAACATTTTTCCTCCAGTTCTCTGCCATATACCCCTTTTATCACTTCTAACATACCTCCTATCAAAATCCCTTTTATTGCTCTGAATAACAACTATGCTTATTAAGAACTTAGTGAAATAAATACTTAGAGTTAGTTTAAGCTATCCTTCTAAATAATAATATCAATCGTTACTGAGTGCTTAGTATATTCCAGGCACTGTGCTAATTGCTTTACATGAATGATCCCTTTTTATTCTCAAAACAACTCTATTAAGTAGTTACTGTTATTATTTCCTATTTTATAGGCAGGGAAGCTGAGGCAAAGAAAGGTTAAGTAATTTGTCCAAGGTTATTCAGGTAATAAGTGGTAGAGGCAGGATGCAAATCCCATGCTGACCTCAGGCTAACTTCTTCCTAAGAAAGATAATTACCAAGAGATGTATTTTTATCAACCAGAGTTTTTGAAAACCTTATGCCCCACCAACCCAAAAAGATAATTGAAGCATACTCCAAACAAAACCAGTCACCTCCTGGGTGTTAGGGAGGAAGGGAATCATAGTGTTTCTTGAAGAAATACAGTTATTTCCTATGATGTTACAGCTGCTTGGAAACCACTGATCTTCTGATCTTCATTTTTAAAAGTCAAAACTTTTCTTCACCAACCATTTATTAAACTTATTAACTGTATTTTTCAAAGATGTTTGCAACATCTCCCATCTCACAGCTGCTATTACAATGTGACTTTCACATTCCTTCCATAAAGAGATGGGGTTCATGTTTTACCATCCAGAATCTAGGTAGGCTTGTGTGACTGTGATTAAAGTAATATTATGCATCTTTCATGGCCAACTTTGACTTGGCTTTTGGGATGCTCGCTCTTGGAACTCAGCTGCTATTCTGTGAAAAAAACCCAGACTGATCCACCTAGAGAGGCCATATGGAGAGGCCGTACATAGGTGTTCTGGTTAATAGCTGTGCTGACAGCCCAATCAACAGCCAGTGTCAACAACCAGACATATGACTAAACATGCCTCTGGAAGATTCCTGTCCTGAGTGTTCAAGTCATCCCTAGGCTTTGAGACTGCCCAGCTGAGACTTCTGGTACGGAGACAAGTTATACAGGCTATATTTTGTCCAAACTCCTGACCCATGTCTGAGAGCAGGATGCCATGGTGTCTTATGCCACAAAGTGGTGTTGGGGTGGCTTGGTACACAACAATAGTCACTGGAACCTACAATGAGAAAAGAGGTTCAAGGAAGACGTAAGGCTCTCCTGAGCCCTAGAACACATACTCAGTATGCTCTCAAAAACGTTCAGTGAATTTAACTGCAGCATAGCAACAAAGCCAGTACATCTCGATAGCACCCTGTCTGCTGTACTACAGTGCTTCCTCCAACTAGACTTAAAAGTAATAAAACATAAAAAGGGAGATTTTGCTATACCAGTTATTAAAATCCATGGTAACCAGGACTTTTAAAAATATATAATACATACTGCTAAAGTTCTTGAAAATAGTTTTCTCTCATGAATAATTTAAATACTCTTCCAAACATTTAATTTATACTTTCAAAGTATTTCTTGACTTCTTGTTCCCACTCTACATGCCTTCTACATTGATTTCTTACTCTATATTCTATGTATTCCATCTCTCCCAGTCAGGAAGTTTTATCCAGCTTTTCTTTCTGGCTTATGTAAGAAATAAGTGTAGTGAATATACTTTTTCAAACCTGGCATGCTTCTGGGTAACAGATTCTGCTCTAGCTCCCTGTCCCCACTGAGAATCACTGCTTCATGGCACTGCTTCAGAAATCATTTTTATACTTGTAAAAAGATAAATACTAACTTACTCCCCATCCAAATTGTGATGATATTCTAATTAGTTGAGTCCAAATTAGCCATCTATTATTCTATCCCAGATTCCCTGCCATCCTCTACTATTTCTGAACGAACATCAGTTGTGCCAGTGTCTTGAGTAGTGTCGATCTAAACTGAAATGGTTCCAGCTTCCTTAATATCATCACCAACTCTCTTATTAATTAATTAATGATGCTGTGAATAATAAAGTACTAGTGTTGTTAAACCAGGCAAAAAGTACTAGGCAGGCAACAGCAGCAACCACTCTGGCTTACCAGAGCATCTGTCCACTAGCTAGAAGGAGAAGGCTGACGTTCTCACCAGGCATTAGAACACCGGAAGCAGGAACATAAAGTAATAATTCACCACAATTGGGGGCAACATCCCTGATTAAATTCTTTGGAGGTGATATGCTCCTCAAGTTACTAGAGTGTACTGTCTTCAAGTGAAGGCTAAGGTTTCTGCCTAACGGTGATCTAATGAGGGATATGCGGGTTCCTCTTGTGTTTGTTTAGAGCACCTTCCTGAATTTGGGAATAAATATAATTCACTGGACAAGCCACGCAATAAATAGGTTTTACCATATGCTCTGTCAGCTTTATGATGCTGAAAGTAAAGGTAGAACAAGAAGAGTGAATATTGAGGATAAGATAGAGTGAGTAATAAGAGAACAACAACGCCATCCCTGTTGAATGAGCTTTTACTCAAGAGTATTGAATGGAAGACTTATTTATTTTCCTCCTCTAGTCCAGGTGAACACAGTCTGAGGAGACAGTCATTGCTTGAAGTGATTGATGTTATTTCTTTGAGTTTGTCACCATTACCACAAGTATGATCAGGATTACTTTGTTTGCTCAGCTGTTCCTGGCCCTGCTCCTCTTGCCTCAAACCAAGCAAAATGAGAGGTGCACGGATCTTAGGATCCATCAACTGCCTGATGGAGCCCCGTATTCAGGCCTCCCCCTCCTCTCCTCATCAATCTCCATTGTCCTGGCAAGAAGGTATCCATCTGCGACAGTATATGCCACCCTCAAGCTGTACAGTACAGCAGTGTTTTCTGAGGACGCTGGCTTACTGTGATTAAAGATCTCTTTGTTCATTCAAGGAGAGGGATGAGGGAGGCTAGGGAATGCAGCTGGCATTTTTTAGTATCTGTTCTGCAAAAGGCACAACGCTTTTTCTTTACATATATGATTGCTCTATTTAAATCTTGCAATAAATCTGTGATGTAGGCTTTTTTACAGATAAAGAAACTCAGGCTCAGAGATGATAAATAATTTGTCAAAGGCTAATTAGGTCCTAGTAACTGAACTCTAAGCTCCAAGAACACAGGCATCTTGCCTTTTTCTGCTCACCATTGTGTACCCAGTGTCTAGACTGATATGTGGCACACGGTAGGCACTAATATATGTTGAGTGATTAATGAATGAATAAATAAATGAAAAAATGAAGTGGGAAAACAAGCATTTGTACCCAGGGCCCTGATCCCAAATCCCATGATAGATTCATGTGACTACAAAGAAAGCAAAAGCAACAACAGCACAAGCTACATAATTAACGTACATTGGGGTGGGGGGGGAAGAAATAGAATTCATTATGAGACGAACCCATTTAATGCATTTTTTGAGATTTACATCTTTTTGATGTGCGGAATAAGTATATGATTCATCAGTCTTGTTTTTTTTTCTCTTGCGTTGTTTTTCTATATGTGGTACTGTGGCTTGATGTTAGACATCTGGGCAGAAGAGTTGAGCTAATGTTGTAAGTAAAATACTTAAATTAAAACTTCAGATATCTCCTCAACTTATAATTAAATGTACCATATGGTCCTATTTTACTGAAAGTCAGAGCCTAATTTAATGTTTTCCGTTTCAGCAACAAATTTTATTGGCTCATTCACAATCATTTTTATGTCAAGAAAACAATTACAACCAAGGCAATATTTTGAGATTATTAGACAGAAACAATCTCTTACCTCAGGATAAAAATATTGTTTTTGGTGTGGATTTATCATTAGTTAAGTTCATAAAAAAATACTTGCTTAGCTTACCAAGTGTTATGTCACTGTAAGAAAGGTTGACAGTTTTCTCCAGTTTTCATCATCCTACTTTCTATTTAATTTGAATAAAATCTGAAACAAAATGCTGATTTTTGCAGAATTTAACAAATATGGTTGAGCATTACTTGGGGTGTCTTTAAAATGTCCAGTAAGCAAGTTACAAACAAAAGTGTAACTCTTATCATCTGAAAAAATTTGTCTGCTCTTGTTAACTTTCCTAAATGAGGAAAGTGGGATGTACGGAGTATTAATTAATATCTAAAGATAATAGCATTTGAAAGAGGCAATTCCAGTTTTCTGTCCACCTTGTTCTAGATCTGCAGATATGTTCAGCATCTATAGTCGACAATTCTAAGCCATCTGGCAAAAAAAAAGTCATAGTTTTTATGACTATGTAATAAAAGTCATAGTAATCTTCCCCACCAAATATATTTTATGTACAACTGTTCCTCCAGACATCAGTCACCAACTAAGTAGATATTGTGTCAATGTGCCTTATTGCCTAAGCTTCACAGTTATTCATTTTTTAATGTCTGTTAGGCTTTCTCTGTTCCAAGGATAGCTTTTCTATCAAAGTAAGTGACACAGTCTCTTCCCTTCAGAAACACATAATCTAAGGCAAACACTTCCAGGGGTCTAATAACCCCAAAAGATATCATGTAAATGAGGGACAAAATGTATTGTCAGATACAATAAGAAGACATTGTGCACAGAGGAGGATTCATTCAAAGGAGATGCTTGAACTTCAGAGTAAAAAACAGGATTTAGAGTGGGTGA
This sequence comes from Lagenorhynchus albirostris, assembly GCF_949774975.1. NCBI lineage: Eukaryota > Metazoa > Chordata > Mammalia > Artiodactyla > Delphinidae > Lagenorhynchus > Lagenorhynchus albirostris. The sequence goes on along the minus strand of NC_083104.1, from coordinate 14,211,599 downwards.
GTAATTTATCTTACAAGCACATTGTAGAATCCTATGCACATGTGTGAAAAAATGAATAAAGTGGATCCAACTCCAGGTACTGACATGGGAGTCAACAAGGCAGTAAGTTGAAAAAGCAAGTTATATTCACCCAACAAATATTTAAGGAGCGCTTGCTATGTACCAAGCACTCCTCTGACTTCTGGATATATCAAGAGCGAATAAAGTCCATGCTTTCACGGAACTTACATTTTACTAGAATCCAATTTATGTAAAAAAAATAAAAAGGTTGTGTATGTACCTATGAGTAAATTTATTCATATAATTGAGTACTGAGGGCCCTGGAGGACACAGATTATACAGCTAAGTGGTGGTCTCTGGACAGCAAAGTAGGAGTGAGGAGGTGGTGATGGGAACTTTGACATTGTTTGTATATTGTTGTATTGTTTGTATATTGTTGTATTGTTTGAATATTTTAAAGGAATAATATATTCTTGTCTCAATCATACTTGAAAATAAAACAATAAGGAGGAAAGTAAAGCAAAAAAAGAAGCAGAGAGGGGGCATTTTGTGCATAGGGAACAATTTGATTTGAAGATGGAAATGAGGGCTAGCAGCTTGTCAGAGTTTTCAAGGGATATGTCCTGAAACTCCATAATCCCCAAATTGCTAACACAGTTAAGTTTATCCTGATTCGATCCATAGAGAGACACGTGCCATCCACAGTGTGTAACATCATACCCCTAGCTTGCTGCCATTTCAGTTTTCATTGTTTTACATCTCACTTGATGGACCTTTAAAAAAAAAAGAGAGAGAAGGAAGACTATCATCTTAAAAGGGTGACAACACAGGCAGTGAGAGAAGCAGCCAACATTGCTGCACTGAGAGGATGTTATTCAGGCTATTGACCAGGTCTGCTGCTGGATAAATGACTGGCTTGGAACATGTGCCTTGTAAGAAGTAACAGGAATGATTCAGATTTATACTGTGTATCAGTGATCATTCAAGAATTGTTGAAATGATGCATGTTAAATTTGCCAAGTCACATGTCCACTCTGTTAAAAAAAAAAGAAGACGACAGATTGTGTCTGAAAGGCCTGACAATAGGGTGGAAGCATGCAGGCACAATCAATAGATAGCCCAGTGCAAAAGCAAGTTAAAAAATTTAAAAAACATGTCAATCACCCAGATGATATTGCTAGACCACACCATCTGTGGAAACACCTTCATGTCAGTGTTGGAAAGGAAAACCTGTGGATTTCTGGCTTTATGATGTTCCATTTTGACTTTTTGTTCTGGCATTATTGAAGTGAAGCGTAAGATATAAGATTAGATGGCAGTGATAAGCTTTCTATGTTCCTGATTAATACAGAATTCTTTCCAGCAGGCCAGTGGTCAATATGTGGAACTTGCCACAGTATGAGGGGTGGAATAGTCTCTCCACAGTAAGGAAGGTCTATGTCAGGGCTCATTCCTAAGTGATTTGAATGTGGGAGCATGGAGCAGCCCTGGTAGGAAGTGGTCTAATTCATGAGGCCAGCCCAGGACACCGAGCACTGTGATGTACTCAGTGAGTAAAGTTCCAGTTCACTTTTACTCTGTGTGTGGGGAGGACCTAATATGAATATCCAAAATACAACGTGTTCCTAGTTGTCTTGTGTCAACATACAGGTATTTGAACTGTTTCCAAAGCTCAAAGTTACCATTTAGCCACCTTGCACATTTTCCTTTACAGGAGTCAAGGGTTTATGTTTATTTCCTCACTTAAACCATCATAATAGATGCATTATAATTTTTTATAATTTTTGAGGAGATACTTTTGAACTGTGGGATAAGTTTAAGAACATTTTTTAAATTGATTTTACAATAGTACCTCACATATAGTATATGGACAATTGGAAAACTGAAAGGAAAGCATTTGAAAGGCACTTGGGGTTGTTGGAAAATGAGGGGGGAAATGGCAGTTTAAATACTCACTCAGTGTATTCTCAAAACTGATTGGTACTTCATGAAATGTTCACCAAATTTTAAAACATTATTTATTTCCTCATTTGGTCCTCTCAGTTCTTCTGCCCTGTTCCCAGAGTATAAGGCATTTCTTTACCAGTGATGTGTTATTTGAATATGCAATATTTTTTTTATTCACATTATCAGCTCCAGCAATTCAATTCCTCACCAGCCACATGTAAATGGCTGAGATAAGAGAATTGGAAGATCTATTACGTGCTTTTTTAGTGTGTAAAGTGCAGATGTATAAGTCCATAATCAAAATAGACTGGAAAGTCACAGCAGTGCACCATTGTGAAAGCCTCGAATATTCCATTAAAATACTTCTTGTGGCTCAGTCGGCCTATTTGCCTTCTCTTTCCAGATCAGATTTCAGACCACTTATATACAAAAGCACTTCACACAGCACACTTTCTTCTAGACACAGAAAACGTTACTCACCTTATACATTTTCTTACCTCCATGCTAATTTTTGAAATGGTTTGAATCTTTTTTTGTTGTCATTGTCCTAGTAGAGAAAAAAAATTATAGCATGTAAAAAATAACAAGTTGATGTAATTATGAAAAGGCCTTTAAAATTTGATGGTACAAGACCTCAAGAAAAAAAAAGTCTCCTTAATAAGATAAATATATAATATGTATAAGTATATAAACTAGCAAGATCATACTACTGGTGAGAAAATGACCATAAATCTTACTGAATATTTCTAAGATGTGACAGAATGTTAATAGGATATTTTATTTCATTTGTTTAAAAATCAGAACATTGAGCGATAGAGTTTCCTCTTCAACTGCTAAAATGTTTCAATGGCTTGAAGATGTTACTGCTCTTATGTAAAGTAGAATTTTAAAGCACTTTATCTTTGCATTTATACAAGATAATATGCTCACTAATGAGCAAAGTGATGCAGAAAATGAAACCCACTACATTTTCTTAATTTGACTGGGTTACTGAGAACAGTAATAAATATTTGTTGCAAATGATAAAACAGATTATCTTTGTTAAAAATTTCACATGGACTAAAGTGAATTAACCTAAATATCTGCGTGTTGAATCAAGCTGAGAGATCAAACAATTTTCTCAAAACCTGGGGCCCTTGCTAAAATGAGGATATTCACTTTGGGCATTTATTGATTAAAATTGCCAGAGTATCTTTCACAACTGTTATTTCGTTGAGTCCATAAAAGTAGATATAAGTATACAAAGCAGAACAAGCATGTCAGGAGTCTTGACAAGTGAACTGGGTTGAGCTATTTTCTTTTTCCATAAGGTCTTCTGATTTAATTTAATCACTGGAAAATAATTTTGTTTGTCAAGGGAATTTTGTGCATAATTATGTTTAAGTATCAAATAGTTCCTTTTTAGAGACACACAAAGATTATTTAATATTTTATTTTCATACTTAAAATGGATTAGCACATCAAAAGGGCAGTCTTGCTGTACAGTGATTTTCCAGGAGCATTTTTAATGCCATTTTGTTAAAATTTTATTTATTTATTTATTTATTTATGGCTGCATTGGGTGTTGGTTGCTGCGCACAGGCTTTCTCTAGCTGCAGTGAGCGGGGGCTACTTTTCGTTGAGGTGCGCGGGCTTCTCATTGTGGTGGCTTCTCTTCTTGCGGAGCACGGGCTCTAGGCACGCAGCCTTCAGTAGCTGTGGCACATGGGCTCAGTAGTTGTGGCTCGTGGTCTCTAGAGCTCAGGCTCAGTAGTTGTGGCACACGGGCTTAGTTGCTCTGTGGCATGTGGGATCTTCCCAGACCAGGGCTCGAACCGGTATCCCCTTCATTGTCAGGTGGATTCTTTTTTTTTTTTTTGATTTAATAAGCTTTTGCCAAATGTTGGGCAGGTGGATTCTTAACCACTGCGCCACCAGGGAAGCCCCAAGGCCATTTTATCAATTAAACAGGCATGTATCATAAGCACTTATTGTGTGTAACAGACACGCCATGATCATATGAAAAGAAGGAAGGAATAGCTATAAAGGTGGATAAGACCTAGCACTGGTCCCAACATAAAGAATGTTTTAAGAATAGGACAGTTCTAAGAAGAACCACCGTGGTTGCAAACTCAATTCTTATTATGAAACAATTTCAAAATGTAAATTCAATTTCCTTTGAGCTGTATGTATACTTAACAATTTGCGAAGAACCCTGCTAGTTCTGTGGCTTGTTAGCTAACTTTCTTGAAATGAAGGCTTTGTGAAAGCACATTTGCACTCTCTCTTTAGTCTCTGAAGTGCTTCCCATGATATATGTAGTGAAAGTATTAATACAGAAGAAGGGATGCTTGCAACACATATTTATTGAGCACCTACTGTGTTCCAGGAACATGGTGTTCAGTTTTCAATGAAGTCATTTGCAACCTGGAATCTCTCTACCACTAACTGTTTGAAATTAAAAATAAATCAGCACACACAGGATATCCTATTGTCGCTAGTTTCATTCTCTTCAAATTAATGAATATTTGAATATAGCTAGATATCACTGAAATAATAAATTCCAGTTCTTACGCTATTGCAAATTACATAATTTGATCAAGCAATCTTTGGGGGAGATGTGAATAAGATTAAGCTGGGGAATGCATCTGTTTGCAATAGGAAGCTCAAGATTATTTGAATACGTTATTGACATTGTTTCCGATCAAATAGTTGTGATGATTACATTGGACAGTTGGAACTGTTCCAATGCTGTTATCTTATTAACTTTACCGTGTCCAAATCTAGTTACTCTGCAGTATTTTCTTTAATACACTATAATGTATCTTTTCCTCTTTTTCAGCAGCTATGTTTTGTACAAGTGTGAACATGATCTACGGATCAATTTTATTAATCGAGCCCCTTTCCCATTTTAACTACTTAATTAAATCATCATGAAGTGCACTGCTTTCCTCTAAGAATAAGATCCCTTTCCTTAGCCTTTCTCCTCAACATACTAGATCTCTTCAACAGTCACCTTCATGGTGTTCCCTAAACGGTATATTTTCCAAATCTGTTTTCTTTTCCTTAAGGAATTCCATAATGACCAATCCAGTACTTCCTCTAGGTCAGGTCAAATTGATAACAATGCCCTGAATTTGATTTATTATCTATTTTGCTAGAAACACAGCCAAGAATTCTCCTTTCTTTGTTCCTACCACCTCAAGCTGCCTTGCAAACTTTGGAAATTTCCCCACTATTTGGTTTTATGTTACCTTTCTTTTTCTTTTTTTACATGTGCTGACTTTCCAGTTAAATATCTTGCTCTAAGCCTGTTTACACTGCGTTATAAATATGTTTGTTGCTTCTTGGTCCAATAACCGAGTGACACATATTTGTGGCTCCCCTGAAGCCACCATTTCTCATTAAGAAAAAAGAATAACCTAAGCAAAATTAGATGACAGTATAGAAACAAAGGCTTAGTTTCACTTCAGAAATGACAGTTTGTTCTTTTTTTTTAGACTCTTTAATTCTTAAGCTTTCTTTTCATAAACTGAATCACTGACTCAGTTTAAAAACAAGTTAACAGGGCTTCCCAGGTGGCGCAGTGGTTGAGAGTCCGCCTGCCGATGCAGGGGACATGGGTTCGTGCCCCGGTCTGGGAAGATCCCACATGCCACGGAGCGGCTGGGCCCGTGAGCCATGGCCGCTGAGCCTGCGTGTCCAGAGCCTGTGCTCCGCAACGGGAGAGGCCATAACAGTGAGAGGCCCATGTACCGCAAAAAAAAAAAAAAAAAAAAGTTAGCAGCAACAAAAATCAGTCATTTCAGGAAGAAAACTGAAACTGACCAGTAATTACAACATCTGTAAATATAGTACAATATTTTTGTCCCATATTTATCAACAATAATTTTTATCTATATGGTCAAGAGCAATGATGGAAATATTCTATGTCTGCCCTGGTCAATGTGGTAACCACTGCCCGTATGTGGCTACTGAGCAATTGAAATGTGGCTTGTGTACATGAGGAACCAAATTTTAATTATATGTGATTTTAATTTAAATTTAAACGGCCACATGTGGCTAGTGACTACTATGTTGGACAACACAGGTCTAGAATATGAACATAATGGGTAGTTTTGAAATCATTATTCAAATTATAATTTTGAGTGTTATTTTTGTTTGTCTTTTGAATAGAAAGTCTCGTAATCATTCTTTAATATAATCACAATAGTCCCTTTACCCTAAACATTCCTATGTGTCTTAAAAGGGCAAATGCTTAAACATTTATAATAATAGAGCTTCACTCTATCACTAAATTCTCACAACACTCTAAGGTAAGAACTCCTTTAAGCCTATTTTACAGATAAGGAGACTAAAACTTCAAAAAGTATTTTTCCTAAAGCCACACAGCTTTAATGTAGTAGGATCTACTTGGAATCCTTATGTTTCCGACTCCAAGTTGTAAGATCTTAACAACTCTAATGTGAATGTTTACTGCCTGCTATTTTCCAGACTTTGCTTTGCAGACAATCAACAGAATTGAAAAAAGAAATTTTAATTTCCCCTGACACTAAGATGAGGTAATATGTAAACACTACTGCTCTTTTACAGCAAGCCCATACAAAGGTCTAAATCTAAACAAATACACAAATTCAAATTCTCCACAGATACAGCTAGACACAAAGTCTAAAAAAATAAGTATTTTTTTAGAACTTCATTCCTTAAAAATCCTTCTTAGTAGAAAACACTTAAACCTGCTCAGTTTTAAAAGATTTTTAAACATCCTTTTAGTGCATTCATGAGCTGGCAAGAAAGTAAGGAAAATCTCCCACTGCTCAAAAACACAAAAGTGCAAATCAGCGGAGACTGGCAAGCATGGGGGTGGGGTGGCGGTGCAGCTTTGCTAGTCACATACGCTAATCTCTTGAGGTCCAGAGTTTTGCTACTCAAAATGTGGTGTACAGAACAGCAGCATCAACACCCATTGGCAGCGTGTTAGAAATTAAAAATCTCAGACCTTACTGGAGACCTACAGAATCAGAATCTGCATTTTTCACAAGAACTCCTGGGAATTTGATAGGCTCTTCTGTTTGGAATGTATACTTTTGGAATGACTGCTTTTAAAATGCCTCAAAATGGTTGCTGGAGATATAGCCTAGAGTCCATGCAAGGTGCAAGGTAGGATCAGGTGTTCAAACTGAAAACTGGAAACCCCAAAGAACCAAATGCACTGATGAAGGGTGAACCAGGAAATGCTCACTAATTAAAGAGAACTGTTAGAAAAATATGTTCATCTTAGTTTTGGGTAAGGTCTTAGAGAATGGGGAAACTTTCCTGAAATTTTCAACCAAAAATCAAGACTCAATGTGTCTTAGTGCCAGAATAAATATCACACTTTGAAGTCTGAAAAGTCCTAAGCAGAGAATTCAGATGAAAGTGCTTATCGGTTGTTGGTGCCTATAGGAAACTGGCATAATGGGGAAATGCACTTTATGTATTTTTATTGAAATATAATGGACTTACAACATTATATTACTTTCAGGTGTATAACATAGTGATTCGATATTTTTTTTGTTACAAAATGTTCACCATGATAAATCTAGTTACCACCTGTCACCATACAGAGTTATTACAATATTATTGACTATATTCCCTATGCTATAAATTACATTCCCATGAATTATTTTATAACTGGAAGCTTGTTCCTCTTTATCTCCCCCACCTATCTTTCTCCTTCCCCAACCTTCCTCCCCTCTGGCAGCCATCAATTTGTTCTCTGTATCTATGAGTCTGTTTATGTTTCATTATATTTGTTCCCATGATTTTTTTTTTAGATTCCACATACAAGTGAAATCATACAGTATGTGTCTTTCTGTGACTTATTTCACTTAGCAAAATACCTTCCAGATCCATCTATGTTATTGCAAATGGCAATATTTCATTCATTTTACGGCTGAGTAATATTCCACTGTATTCACGTACCACATATTCTTTATCCATTTATCTATTAATGGGCACATAGATTGCTACCATATCTTGGCTATTATACATAATGCTGCAATGAACATAGGGTGCATATATCTTTTTGAATTAGTGTTTTTGTTTTCTTTGGGAAAAAATACCCAGGAGTAGAATTGTTGGATCATATGGTAATTCTATTTTTAATTTTTCGAGGACACTCCTTACTCTTTTTCCATTGTGGTTGTAGCAGTTAACATTCCCATCAAAAGTGCACAAAGGTACCATTTTCTCCACATCCTTGCCATTATTTGTTATTTGTTGTTTTTTGATAATAGCCATTCTGACAGGTATGAGGTGATACCTCATTGTGGTTTTGATTTGCATTTCCCTAATAATTAGTGCTGTTGAGCACTTTCTCATGTGTCTTTTGGCCATCTGTATGTCTTCTTTGGAAAAATATGTATTTGGGTCCTCTGTCCATTTTCTAATCAGATTATCTGCGTTTTTTTGATGATGAGTTGTGTGAGTTCTTTGTATATTTTTGATATTAACCCCTTATCAGATATATCATTTGCAGTATCTCCTCCCATTCTGTCTTTTTGTTATGTTAATAGTTTCCTTCAAAAGTTTTTTAGTTTGTACAAAAGTTTTTTAAACTGTACAAAAGTTTTTTAGTTTGAGGTAGTCTCAATGTTTATATTTGCTTTTGTTTCCCTTGCTTGAGGAGAAGTACACACCAAAAAAATATTTCTAAGACCACACACTAAAGAGTGCACTGCCTATGTCTTCTTTCTGTTTTCTTCTAGGAGTTTTATGGGTTTAGGTCTTACATTTATTTTTAATTATTATTATTTTTTTTTCCGGTATGCGGGCCTCTCACTGTTGTGGCCTCTCCCGTTGCGGAGCACAGGCTCCGGACGCGCAGGCTCAGCGGCCATGGGTCACGGACCTAGCTGCTCCGTGGCATGTGGGATCTTCCCAGACCGGGACATGAACCCGTGTCCCCTACATCAGCAGGTGGACTCTCAACCACTGTGCCTCCAAGGAAGCCCCTTTAATTTATTTTGAGTTTATTTATATATATGATGTGAGAAGGTAGTTCAGTTTGATTATTTGCATGTAGTTGTCCAGTTCTCCCAACACCATTTATTGAAGAGGCTATCTTTCCCCATTGTAAATTCTCACCTCCTTTGTCATATACTAATTGATTATATAACATAATCATAAACATAGCTTTCTGGGGGCTCTCTATTCTGTTTTTTGCCAGCACCGCACTGTTTTGATAACTGTAGTTTTGTACAATTGTTTGAAATTAGGGAGTCTGTTATCTCCTGCTTTGGTTTTGGCTATTCATCGTCTTTTGTGCTGCCATACAAATTTTAGAATTATTTCCTCTAGTTCTGTGGAAAATGTCATTGGTATTTTGATAGGAATCACACTGAATCTGTAGATTGCCTTGGGAAGTATGATCATTTTAACAATATTAATTCTTCCAATCCATGAGCACAGTGTATCTTTCCATTTGTTTGTGTCGTCTTCAATTTCCTTCATCAATATCTTATAGTTTTCAGAGTAAAAGTCTTTGATCTCCTTGTTTAGATTTATCCCTAGGCATTTTATTCTTTTTTGATACAATTGTAAATGGGATTTTTTTCCTTAATTTCTTTTTCTGAGAGTTTGTTGTTAGTGTATACAAACCCAACAGATTTCTGTATATTAATTTTCTATCCTGCCACTTTACTGAATTCATACATAGTTCTAGTCATTTTTGTTGGTGTATTTAGGATTTTCTATATACGGTATCATGTCATCTGCAAACAGTGACAGTTTTACTTCTTTTCCAATTTAGATTCCTTTTGTTTCTTTTTCTCATTTGATTGCTGTGGCTAGGACCTTCAATACTATGTTGAATAAAAGTGGTGAGAGTGGGCATGCTTGTCTAGTTCCCGATATTAGAGGAAATGCTTTCTGCTTATCAGCATTGAGTATGATGTTGGCTGTAGGTTTGTCTTATATGGCTTTCATTATGTAGAGGTATGCTCCCTCCATACTCACTTTGTTGAGGTTTTTTATTATAAATTGATATTGAATTTTGTCAAATGCTTCTCCTGCATCTATTGGGATAATCATATGGGTCTTATTGTTTATTTTGTTAATGTGGTATATCACGTTGATTGATTTACAGATATTGAACAATCCTTGCATTCCTGGGATAAATCCCAATTGATCATGATCTTTGTAATGTATTTGTTGAATTTGATTTGCTGATATTTGTTGAGGATTTCTATGTTTATGTTAATCAAGGATATTGGCCTATAATTTTCCTTTTTTTGTCATTTTATTGTTTGTTTTGAAATCAGGGTGGTGCTCATAGAATGAGTTCAGAAGCTTTCCTTTCTCTTCAATTTTCTAAAATAGTTTAAGGAGGATAGGTGTAAAATCTTCTTTAAATGTTTGCTAGAAAACACCTATGAAGCCATCTGGTTGTGGACTTTTGTTATTGAGAGATTTTTTAATCACTGTTTTAATTTCATTCCTGGTAATCAGTCAGCTCATATTTTCTGTTTCTTCCTGATTCAAACTTGGGAGACTGTACTTTCTAAGATTTTTTCCTTTTTTCTAGGTTGTCCATTTTATTGGCATGTTATTGTTCATAATAATATCTTATGACCCTTTATATGTTTTTGGTGTCAGTTGTAACTTTTCCTCTTTCATTTCTGGCTTTATTTGGGCCCTCTTTTTCTCTTGGTGAGTCTGACTAACGATCTATTAATTTTGTTTATATTTTCAAAGAATCAGCTCTTAGTTTCAGTGATCTTTTCTATTATCTTTTAGTCTCTATTTCATTATTTTTCCACTCTGATATTTATTATTCCCTTGCTTCTCCTAAATTTGGGATTTATTTGTTCCTTTCTTTCTGGTTTCTTAGATGTAAGTTTACATTGTTTATTTGAGATTTTTCTTATTTCTTGAAGTAGGTTGTAACTCTATAAACTTCCCTCTTAGAACAGCTGTTGTTACAACCCACAGATTTTTGAACATTGTGTTTCCATTTTCATTTGTCTCCAGGTATTTTTTATTTTCTCTTTGATGTTTTCCATGACCCATTGTTTGTTAAGTAGCATACTGTTTAGCCTCCAAGTATGTGTTTTTTGCAAGTTTTTGTTCTTGTTTTGTTGATGTGCAGTCTCATAGCTCGGTGTGGTTGGAAAAGAGGCTTGCTATGAATTCAGTCTTCTTAAATTTACTGTGACTTGTTTAGTGGCCTAGGATGTGATCTATCCTGGAGAATGTTCCATGTGCACTTGAAAAAAATGTGTATTCTGCTGCTTTTAAATGGAATGTTCTACGTGTATCTATTGAGTCTATCTAGTCTAATATGTAGTTTAAAGCCATTGTTTCCTTATTGATTTTCTGTCTGGATGGTCTAACCATTGATGTAGATGCGATGTTAAAGTCTCCTACTACTGTATTACTGACAATTTCTCCCTTTATGTCTGTTAATATTTGCTTAATGTATTAAGATGCACCTATGTTGGGTGCATACATATTTACAATTGATATATCTTCTTGTTGGATTGGTCCCTTTATCATTATGTCATGTCCTTCTTTTTCTCTTGTTACAGTCTTTGTTTTAAAGTCTATTTTGCCTGATATAAGTATTGTTACCCTGGCTTTCTCTTTGTTTCCATTTTCATGGAATTCTTTTTTCCAACCCCTCACTTTCAGTATGTATGTGCATTTAAATCTGAAGTGAGTCTATTGGAGGCAGTATATATATATATATATATATATATATATATATATATAATCTTTTCTTTTTTACAAAATTTATTTATTATTTATTTTATTTATTTTGGCTGTGTCAGGTCTTAGTTGTGGCATGCAGGATCTCTTTAGTTGTGGCATGCAGGCTTCTTAGTTGCTGCATGCGGACTTCTTTGTTGCACCATGTGAACTCTTAGATGGGGCATGCATGTGGGATTTAGTTCCCCAACCACGGATCGAACCCAGGCCTCCTGCATTGGGAGCACAGAGTCTTACCCACTGGGCAACCAGGGAAGTCCCAAGTCTTATTTTCTTATTCATTCAGCCACTCTATATCTTTAGATTGGAGCATTTTACTCCATTTCCTTTTTGTCCAATGAATTTATTTTTTTATTTATTTATGGCTGCGTTGTGTCTTCGTTGTGGTGTGCTGGCTTCTCATTGCAGTGGCTTGTCTTGTTGTGGAGCATGGGCTCTAGGTGCATGTTCTTCAGTAGTTGTAGCACACGGGCCCAGTAGTTGTGGCTCGTGAGCTGTAGAGCACAGGTTCAGTAGTTGTGTCACACGAGCTTAGTTGCTCCACGACATGTGGGATCTTCCCAGACCAGGGATCAAATCTGTGTCCCCTGCATTGGCAGGCTGTTTCTTAACCACTGTGCCACCAGGGAAGTCCCCTTACTCCATTTACTTTTAAAGTAATTATTGACAGTTATGTACTTATGACCATTTTGTTCATTCTTTTCTGGTTATTTTTGTAGGTCTTTTTGTTTCTTTCTTCTTCTTTTGCTATCTTACATTGTCATTTGATGACTATCTTTAGTCTTATGTTTGGATTTCTTTCTCTTTGTTCTGTGTGTATCTATTGTAGTGTTTGTTTTGTAGTTACCATGATATATATATATATATATATATATATATATATATATATATATATATATATACACACACACAAACATATACATATATATATATATGATATAGGTATAGATATAGATGACTATTTTAAGGTAATGATCTGTTTAGTTCATATGCATTCTAACAATCTTCAATTTTTACCACCACCTCCTATGTTTAAAGTTTTTGACATCATATTTTACATCTGTTTTGTGTATCCCTTAACTACTTACTGTGGATATAGGTGATTTTACTATTTTGTGTTTTAACCTTCTTCCTAGCTTTGCAAGTGGTGTTGTCACAAAGGTCTCTTAAACTAGCCTTATTTTTTTTTAATTCTTTTTTCTGTTGCACTTTCTTTCCACTACTCTTGTAGATCATGGATCTGCTCATCTGTATCATCAAAACTACTGTTGATTCTTTCTAGTATATTTTTTATTTCATTTATTGTATTCTTCAGCTATGGTTCTTTATATTTTCTCTTTGCTAAAATTTTCACTTTGTTCATCCATTCTTCTCCTTAGTTCATTAAGCACCTTTTTAATCATCACCTTCAACTCTTTCTCAGGTAGGTTGCTTATCTCCACTTCACTTAGTTCTTCTCCTGGAGTTTTGTTTTGTTCCATTATTTGGAACATATGCCTCTGACTCGTCATTTTGCCTAATTCTCTGTGTTTATTTCTATGTATTAGGTAGGTCAGTTACATTTCCCTGTGTTAAAAAAGTGGCCTTTCATCCTATGGGACCCAGTAGCACACTCCCCTATGGTCACCAGAGCTATATGTTCTTGGAGTGCCCCTTCTGTGCCTTACATGAGCCCTTCTGATAACTACTATGGGTAAACTTGTAGGCGGGGCTGGTCCCTGCCCCAGTTGGCCCTGCCTGGTTTGCTGGCTGCAGATCCAGTGATGGACGTGGCCCAGGGAGCCCAGGGCTGGTGCCAGTCCACTGCTGGCTGGGGACTGGTCCCAGCACAGCTGGCCATTCAGCCTGGGGGGTTCTAGAACTGGTGCTGGCTGGCTGTTGGGTGGGTAAGTCACTGACACTAATAGGCTAGAGAGAGGACTCCAAAATGGTGCTTGCCAGCACCATGTCCTCATGGTAGAATGAGTTCCCAAAAATGATTGCTGCCAGTGTTTATATCCCCAGGGGTAATCCCAGTTTTCTCCTGCTGCTCCCAGAGGCTCTCTAAGATTAGCAAATGGGTCTGACCCAGGATACTTTCGAACTATTAATACTTCCTCTGCGCTGGGACTAGGCGGCATGTGAGATTTTTCATGCATCCTTTGAGAGGGGAGTCTCTGTTTCCTACACCTCTGCAGCTCTCCTGTACACAAGCCTCATTGGCCTTCAGAGCCAGACAATCTAGGTCTTGTCTTCCTTGTGCAGACACCCAGCCTGGGGATCCCAAAATGGGGCTTGAACCCCTCCTTCCTTGGGAGGAATCTCTGCAGTTGTTATTATCCTCCTCTTTGTTTGTTGATCACCTGCCTGGGGGTGTGGGTCTTGATTATACCATGTCTCTGCCCCGCCTACCAACTTTTTTGTGGTTCCTTATTTATATCTTTAGTTGTGGAAAATCTCTCTTGCAAGTTTGCAGATCATTCTCATAGATAGGTGCTCTGTAAATAGTCATAATTTTAGTGTGCCCATGATAGGAGGTGAGTTCAGGGTCTTCCTACTCTGGCATCTTGGCCACACCTCTGAAGCAATGCACTTTAAATCCAACCATCAAACATTTCCCAAACATAATGTCCCACTAAATATGAACTCAAAATTTAAAAAAAAATTAAAAATTAGATTTACCAACCATCCCAGCAAGAATCAACAGAAAGAGTACAACAGAATTATATCTACTCACACTGCAGACATTGAATTATTAAGTACATGATATGAGACACATATTTAAGATGTTCTGAAAAAGAAAAATGTAATTAAAATTAAAATGCTAATTATAGTGGTAATAGCGATAGCAAAATATACCCAGGCTACTAATATTTTTTTTATTCCCAGAAAATTTTAGTAGAAAATTATGAAAAGTTTTCTTTAAAGACTTTAAAAAGAACCAATAAAAATTGTGACATAACATCTTCATTGATCATAATATTCAATATGCCTAAATTAAACTATATATCACGGCAATACCAGTTAAAATCACAATAAATTTTTCATGAAACAGTTGGTAAATTTATATAAAAGGGTACAGGGACAAAAATAGCCCAGGTAATTTTGAAGAAAACATACAAGTTGGAGAGACTTGCTAATCAAATCAAGATATTATAAAGTTGTAGTAATTAAGATATGTGGTATTCTTACAGGGAAAAACAAATTCACCAACTGAGAAAGATTCCAAAGTTAAACCAATGCTATATTTGGAAACCTGAGAAAAAGACAGGATGGTGTTGCAGATTAAAAGGAAAATGGTGCTGAAGGGGAAAAAAATGGTATGTGTGGGGGAAAGATACTAGATTGCTACCTCGAATGTACATAAACTCAGTTTTAGATAACTTACACGTCTTAGACATAAAAGGCCAAGTACAAAATGCTCAGAGAAAAATGAAGAAAATATTTATGACTTTGGGCTAGGGAAATACTTATTGAATGGTACAAAAAGCAGTAAATATTAAGGACAAATTTGAAAACATTTACATCACTAAAACTAAGAACTCTGTTCATCCCAAAAATACCATAATTTCAAAAACTGGGAGAACAACACATCTAAGCAACAAAGAGTTGGTATCTAGGATATGTAAAGAACTACAACTCAGTGACAAAAATACAACCCAGTAGAAAAACAGGCAAATGCTACTATTAGAAGTTGAAGACACAGAGGGGGATAAACATGAGTAAGGGGTGAACATATGAAAGCATGCCTAATCTCATTTATAATCATGAAAATTCAAATCAATCCCATAGTGAGTTATCGTGTATACTCACTGTTGGTAGAGATGAAGAACTTTGCCAATAGAAAAGATATTAATCAATAGCAATTATTTCTGGAGGGAGGGTAAGTTAGTACAACTACATTGTAGAAAAATTTGGTTTTAAATTGTGATGTTGAATATTCACATTTCTGTCAGCAATTTCACTCATAGCTATACCCAAGAGAAACTTGTGTTCCTTTGTACCTGTTCATATCATTAGGTATTTCATTGTGTTCCTTTGTACCTGTTCATATCATTAGGTATTTCATTAAAGATTTTAATGGGAATTGTGAGAAGCGTTTATTGAATGACTAGGTAAAAAAAAAGCATCAAAGGTTTTATCTAGTTTTGCCAAAATTTTGTGGTACATTTCAGTAAATTGTTGTGTTTTGGGAAATATTCTAATCTTTTGCAGAGATAAGGGGCATACTTATTCACTGTCCACCATAAGACACTATACCTTGCTACCGGATAAACATCAACCTGAACTTTCTGGAGCCATCAATCTATTGCCTTTGCAATTCAACTTTTTTTTTTTTTTAAGGGATCAGTGCTCTCCTTTATAGATTAAAAGATTCAATGGCAACATTTGAAAGTGTCACAAAATTAGTTACTTTCACTAAACTCTTTGACACTGTTTTTTCCCAAATATTACAGCACGCGTGGTACATGTTCTAGAGTAATTTTTTAAACTTCAGGTGCACAAAAAGGAAAACCAAAGAAAAATTTCCCCTAATTCTACAATTTGATAAGCATATTTTTCTACACAAGCATGTCAATGCACATGTTTCTACATAGCATTGATATCAAAACTGGAATTGAATTAAAACAGGAAGAGCCGAGGCACAATGGTTAGGAGAAGGGGCCTACAGAAAACTTTCTCCCACACCAAGCTGAAGAAGCATTTGCACTGCTCTTGGCCCCAGCCTGCTATTTTTTTTTTTAAACATCTTTATGCAATTCAACTTTTAAATGTAAAAAATCATGATATTACGTTAAAGGAAATTATCCCAGAAATTGCACATGCCAAGGAGAGGGAGTGGGTTAAGACACTAGGGGAAGAAAAGGAAATTATAAGTTTTGTGATGTTGGCAGTGGCCTAAGAGATCTTAGAGCAGCCAATGAACAAGACAAATAAAGCTTAATTTTACTTCTTGGGGCAACAAAATGATTATCATGGGAACAGAGAGGAGGTAAGTAGGAGAACAGATGAAGAACAATGCCAGCTACAGGTATTTGTTGAAATTAAGAGAGGTGAGAAAGTGAGTATGAGCACTTTGCATCATTCCCAAGCCACCAGAAAGCAGTAAGCCATGTGACTGCTGAGTTTTTTTGTTTTTTTTTTTTTTACTGCCCCTCACCCTTACTTTATATAGGAAAACAAAAATACTCCTTTGTTTAAGAAGCTTGAAACTTGTAGTTTCACTAGAGTAAGAAGTTCTAAGAAGAGAGGGTGACAGACCCCCTTATATATTCAAAATATTGTGATCTAACTTCTAAATGTGATGTAACTAACTTAAATGTAAAATTATTTGTATCTAAAGTGTGTACATATCAGAAATTATAAAAGATGCAGGAGAATAATGTGGACTATTTTTAAGATAGTGGTTACTCTGAGGTTTTTGGAAAAGAGAGTGATAGAACTCTAACATTTAGGGTACATACACACATGTGTTCTCATGAAGGAAGGAAGGAAAGAAGGGAGGGGAGGATGCGAGGGAGGGAAAAGGGAAGGGAGAGAGTTAACAGTAGGGGGAAGAAAACAGAAATGAAAAGGTGTCTACCGCAAGAAAATAAAAGTTCAGATGGAGGTGAGGGATATTTTGTTGTGACCTGACTCTTAGAAACCACAATAACTTCCAATTTTAGTTATGTGTCTTGGCTTCCTAGTAATTAAAACTGATGAACCTTCAGTATGTTTTTGTAATCAATGTAATACAAAGATTAATGAAACAATCTAATCTAGAAGACTGAATGGCTTAAATATTTATCCATCCCCTGTAAAATTCCCCTAATTTTATTCCCTTTTCCCTACATAATTCAACAATATTGGCTTATTTTTTAGTATAAAGAGTTTACTGCCTTTGTCAACTCAGTAGTGTGCTCCACTCTTAAAAACATGATGAAATACCCAAATTAAACAACCTTCAGAAAGCTCTTCCACTGTCATATGAACATATGAACATTTTTCAGTATCAGTAGGATTCAAAATCATTGAAAACATTTTGCATATTTCTAAAAAAATACCATGTAATTTTGTTATTTAGGTTTGCCCCTGTAAATTTATAATTAATATATCTTTCTCCTTATTTTTAATTGTAAAGATAAATAGTTTAAATTTAGTAATTGGATATCTCTTGACTTTTGTACATTGATTCATAATATTTACCTATCAGGATTCTTCCTTCCTTTTTTACTTTCCAGATATTTCATATGATTCAAGGTCTACTTCAAGCCCCCACTTCTCAGACTGAAATGACATTTCTGTGGTCTGAACTCTTATTAATATGCACAATATATGTTATATTTGGTCTTATACGTAATATACTGCATAGAGACATCCTTTCCACTGTCATCTTTTCTGGTGGGTTTTAGTTTTAACGTCATCTTTTCTGGTGAGTTTTAGTGTCCATATCTCATCTCCCTCAATAGATATGATTTTTAAATGCACAGTCCTCTTAATGTGCTCTGAATTGAAACAAAATGTATAAGTTCTTTGCTCAGTTCTTACAGGTAAATGATGTATAATTCCACACTTTTGCATAATAGAACTAAGGGGTTCTTACCATTAACCTAATCAATGTACTATTAAATGTAACTAAGATTTGGTATTCTTAAACTGAAATTGACATACTGCTAGAGCTTATTGAAGACTCCAATTCAGCATTCTGCTAAGAACTTTGGCTGCCACATGACATTTGGCAACCCTCTAAACAAGAAAAGTTGGAATTCCAGCAATTCTATAGTATGCTTGTTACCATTATACTACCAATGTTGTCTTGAGTTAGTTGATGTTTTCATTTTCTATTTTTCACTTTTCATTATATATCAAGTTATAAGTACATCAGTATCAATTTAGTTATGATATTTTAGATTAATGAGTCATGTTCCATTTTAGCATTAATGGGATTTTAGCAGATTACTCCCCAATAACTATACTTTAAGACATATAATACATTGCAATTCAAAATAGAACCTGAAAAACCCAGTTTTTGGACAGTTGTACATGTAATGTCATCCCCCTTTCCAAATTATATTGAATGGAGACACTTCATTGTATATTCTGCAAATTTGATCTATTTTAATATCTTCCAATATACTATCTAGGTAAGGATAACAAAAAATACTGGTCTATAATTATCTTTATAGGCTTAATTTATATTCAAAAATGTATAAGTGTACATTTTTCTCTCATTGAGATATAAAAGAAGATTCCTATACGTTGCTAGAAACAAATTTACAATTTAATTTTTTCTTCTCCAGTACTTGGCTACCCATGAGCATAGTTTTCACTGAAAAGCTACCAAGATCTTTTGCTCTGTCTGAAGTGGAGGTGACCAAAGATCTTTTAGAGCCTTGTATTTTAAATTACAAGAAAGGATTATACTACAGGACAAGGACTAAGTTCAAGGTTTTTTGTTTTTTTTTTTTTTCTTATGTCTAAAACTATACCATGACATATTAGGTGCTCCATAAATTCTTACTGTAGATTCAATTTGATCCCAAGTACAGGAACAATACCTATCCATATATTGTCATTATTTCTAAATTAACTCTGTATTTGAAGGACTTAGAATCAAACATAATTGTTCACAGTTATCCAGCACACTTGCTGTACAGTAAAATTGTAAATTTGGATGGATTTGTTTAGATAGGTCAGATGTGGCAGATGAAAAGTGATCTAATTTTCTCTACAGAAGTAAGAAATAATAATTGTTTAGATCATCCTCATTTTCTTTGTGCAGATTATTGACATATATTCTAAATTTATACTATATGTATATTCCAAGGGATTTAAGGTGTAATCTTCTACAAAAAAAGAAAAAAATCTGGGCTTCCCTGGTGGCACAGTGGTTGAGAGTCTGCTTGCCGATGCAGGGGACACGGGTTCGTGCCCCGGTCCGGGAAGATCCCACATGCCGCAGAGCTGCTGGGCCCGTGAGCCTGTGCTCCGCAACGAGAGAGGCCACAACAGTGAGAGTGCCGCATATCGCAAAAAAAAAAAAAAATCTTTATATTCAAAACATGATCAGGTCCCTTGTTTTATACATATCAAAGTCACAGATCTACTTAAGAGTTGTAGTAAAAGGAAAGAGAATCATATGTTTATTCACTCACAAAAATGGGCATCAGAAACATTTTAAATATTGCAGGTTAGTCCCAATCTTCATTTTAAAATGAAATAAAGAGTAAAGATGCATCATCCCATGGAAAAGGGTACATTTGTCCTGGTGTGTTTTAGCAATTAATGTTAACTGGATTCATTAAACCACTGCAGTGCTTCTCATACCCTGGCATGCTTAAGAATCACCTGGCCAGTTTGTTAATACAGATTCCTGTCCCCAATCCCAGAAATTCAAAAGGGGTTGGGTGTAGCCCAAAATTTGCACTTATAACAAGCTCCAAAGTGATGCTGATGCTGCTGGTAAAAGGACCACAACAAAGTAACAATTGAAGTCCACAGACCTGCAAGATGTCATAAATTATAGATGTTATGGAAGAAAACCTGCTTTGGTCATGAGATTAGATGATGATTAATTAATAGCGATTGATGTTATCAAAGGCATTATTTTTGTGTAACTCAAAAGCAAGTGATGACCGTTTATAGGTACATGAAATGATAAGGACAGAAATATAATAGTACGGTTCTCATTTCAGAATTCAGTGATATTAAAATTAATTTTTTCTACCAACATGCTCTCAACATATATTATTAAGTATTTATTAACTACGGTAGCTAGTTAGCGGTGGAACGTGTATATATTTTCCACAAAGGTATAAACTATAAAGAAGTAGAGAGCCAGATAATTTTGGATCGGTTTTAGGGACAGTTTGGTAAATGTGCTACTTTTTAGAATTTAACAATGCAATTACTCAAGAAAAAAGAAAAAAACTAAAAATATCTGAGTATTAAACAGCTGTCCCTGGCATCTATTTCACTTTTTTTCTGGGAAATGGCACCAATAGCTGTTTCCCCAGTATTACATTAGGGCTTTAAGATTTGTACAATAGATAGAAAGAAAGAGCGCCACCTACTGAATAAGCCAAATGCTTCCTCCAGCATAGTGGTCACATCTTGGCTGCCCTGACTTAACCTTAATACCTTAGAAAAAATTGGTGCAAATTGGTCCATCAGACATTAAGATCAAAAAGCTCTGGGGCTTCCCTGGTGGCACAGTGGATGAGAGTCCGCCTGCCGATGCAGGGGACACGGGTTCGTGTCCCGGTCCGGGAGGATCCCACATGCCGCGGAGCAGCTGGGCCCGTGAGCCATGGCTGCTGAGCCTGCGCGTCCGGAGCCTGTGCTCCGCAGTGGGAGAGGCCACAACAGTGAGAGGCCCGCGTACTGCAAAAAAAAAAAAAAAAAAAGCTCTGATGTAACAGCCATTTGGGTTTTCACTTCTAAACCAGAGAACTTCAAGTTGTTAATTTGTTTAAATCACTGTGGAGTAGTTATGTGTTATAATTATACAAGAATATTGGGATGTCCCACCTGTTGTTGAATCCAAGGCCAGATGAGATATGAAAATTATGACCATATTCTCCTGAATCTTCAGAAGAAGGGTAAGAGAAAACACCCTAACCAAAATAAATTCTGTTTATTTTTTTTATTTGAAATTGTAAAATCACCTCATCTCCCTAGCCAGGTGAGAGTTTGTAGTATTCTATTTAAATTTAAAGCCAATTCAGTCTCTCAGATTCTCCAAATCTATTCTTAGTTCCATTAATTAATGGGATCTAGTCAACAACAAAAAAAGGTTTTTCACCTAAAAATCTGATTAAATATATGTCAAAGGTAGTATAGAATAGCTTTCAAGAGCACAGATTCTGGAAACAATCCATGGATTCAAATCTAAGAGCTGCTATTTACTAGCTGTGTGATCTCACACACTTATTTATACCTTAGTTTGCTAATCTGTAAAATGTGGATCATAATCTCATAGTTATTAGGAGGAAAACCAGATAATAAAATAAGTGCAAGTACCTTGAGTAAGTACTCAATAAAAGTAAGTTGCCACTAACATTCATTGGAAATCTCTTAAAAGTTATGTAACACTGAGGAAATTCCTAAGGGAGTAGAGCTTACTAGCAGAGTAACTGAAAATCAAACTCAGGTATAATTAAATTTTGAAAATAGAATAAAATTTTTAAAAACTCTTCTCCACATTACATACAAAGTTACTAACACTAAATTCAATAGTATTTTCATAAAAGCTTTGCCAATATGTTGTTAGTCAAATTGGAGAAGCTATTAATCATTTAATATGTTTACTTCTAGGGTCAAAAATTAATATGAGTTAATAAGAAACTTCACTATTTGCCCCCCCAAATGTTTCTTGCACAGGATGCTCTTTCCTTTCAAACAGTGAAATCAAACTGAATGACCTAAATAATATTTATTTTCTGATAAAATGTTCATGATTGCTTGGTTTGTGGAAGTTGTGCTTGTGTTATTTTTAATTAAATCATACTATATAATGTTCCACTCTGTTAAATCGATCAGAGTTTAGCTGAAATTCATTAGATAAAATTATAGGAATTGCTTTATTATTTTATAAACAATCATATTCAGAAACAGAGAGAGAATTTTGAAATGGAAGTTTTATGCTTTAATGTAAATAATTGCAGGCTGCCAACAATCCAGGTGCTTTCCAAAAAACAAGATCAAGAGATAGCTGTGACAGCAATTAAGATACTTACTAGGTTTCACCCTATTTGTCATAACTGATTATGCAGACTTACATGAATCACCTTGCTTTCTGATTGGTTTATTCTTTGTTATCTGAAATTAACATACTTTAGCATAGACTCTGTGTGCATGTGTGTGTGTGTGTGTGTGTTTCTGTATCTAGAAACAGTTGCCCAAATGAGAAATTTAGTCTTCAGATGGTTAGCTTACATTTAGAAGGCCCCGTCCAATCAAAAGTCACACACCAGAGGTAGCTACAATAACCAGTATATCATGTCCAATCATCATGTAATCTGCATTAAAGGTGTTAAAGTTGGCCTTTCACTTGTTAAATTGGTAGAGTTCAACAAAAGTGGACTGTCTGGAAATCATGTAGAGATTCTCCCATCCTTGCATGAACATGGTATAAGAACCTAGAAGGATCAGTGTTCTGAACAATGTCTTAAGCTTGATGCATAAATGCTGCTTAGGACAGTTTTGTTACCCTAATCTCACCAGATAATTAAATTACCCTGCCATTAGAAGATTGTTATGAACATGATGTCATGTCAGTCCTAAATGGACAGAGAGCTAGGACTTCACTGACCTTACAGGAAAAGTGGGATGGGTAATTTTGTGTCTGTTTGCTATAAACATTTGAACATGTTCACTCTGACACTTCCTTTCTGACCTGGGAGGAAGGTTAAAGGGATGAGACCTTCTTAGCTCTCTCCCCAGTCTCTGACAGTTGCAAAATATAGATTTTTACCAATCGTAATCTAGTATTTATGAATTGTCATACTTGATTATGTTAATTAATAACAGTTAATTGTACAGTCCAATGTGCAACTATCTCAGATTTAGGTTCTTGTAGGGATTTCAATAATCTGAATTTTTTTCATAATTAAATGCTGACATTAAACCAAACTGTCAGTGTAATAAACAGTTTAGTACTGAAAGCTATAAGTCAAATTTGACATTTTAATTTGGGGAGAAGATAGGTTTGTTTTTATCACATGTTCTTTGAATTGGGTTAACTCAGTTCACCAACAATATCTTTGAGTTTTAATATATTCCTGATTTTAATTCAGATTTTAAGCGTTTTACTCTATAACAGATGAAATGCTTCAATGTTAGCTTTGTTCCTCCATAAGAACATCGTCTGTCCAGAATGTTTAACTGATGGTTCTTTCAGCCATTTTATAGAGTTATTTGATGGTTAATTTCCTTTTGAGGACAGAGTGAGAGTGAGAGAGAGAAGAAGAAGAAGAGGAAGGGGAAGGAGGAGGGGGCGAGAGAGGGGGAGGGGGACAAAGACAACAAGGAGGGAGGGGGAAGAGGACAGAGAAACAGAGAAAAAAGAGACTGAGAGAGATATCGATAAACATGTCTAGGTTGAGGTGATTATGAAGCATAGGGACGATTTGGAGAGAAAGAAACTGGAATACAAGAAACTATAGTCCCTCCCCAACTCCTGCATCCTTGGGCCCATATAGACTGTTACAAGTTGCAGGTACTGGTCCTGGTTTTTTTTGCACCTATGTAATAATGATTATTTTATATGTCTTATAATTTGCATAGTACTTTTTCTGCATGATCCTTCTTGTTTTTCATAGTCATGCAGTGAGGACTGTCAAAAGATTATTACTGTTGCTAATTTATGTAAGAGGAAACTAGGTTACTGTGTGACTTGCCTACATGACCACATTGCCTCTTATATTAGTTTCCACAGGCATCTTGATCTATCATGTGTGAACTGGTGTTGAAACATTTTCAGGATCTTTATGCTTTTGTTTCTGCTAAGCCAGCCATAATTCCATCTTTATATCTTCATTAAAGACATAAATTATCATGCCTTATTTCAGTTCAGGATTCTATTCTGCTTCTGAAAGGACTTGAGGATTTTCTGGTTTAATAACATTACTTCTGAGTAAATTTTGTCTACATTGTAGCATTAACTATTTTGCAATGGGCGCAAAGATTCCAGTAAGTCAAATCATCTGTATACACAAACTTATATTTATTCTTTTACCTATAACTTGTCCCAGCAACTGTCACTTGATGAGTGCCTGGTTGTTCAGCTGCAGGAAAATGAACAATACTTAGATAAAATACACCACTCATTGGATGTTTTACCTGTCAGATTAAACTTTGTTAAGTACAGTATCACTAGTTTTTAATTAAGGTGTTCTGTATGCCTACTGGTGTACAGCTTTTTTGCTAAGGTCATGAGGAATAACCTAATGAAATGTCTAAAACACTATTAGTTGTGCTAGTTCCATTCACAGCACATAGAAGTCTTCATTATAATTTATCAAAGTGTTGTTTTTCTTCTTTTAAGAAATTGTTATATCTAGTATTTCATTCCTAGAGGTTCTGGTGGTTATTAAGTCTCTTAAAGGACTGATTGCACAGAATATGTGTCCCTGAACTCCACTGTTTCATTGAAACTTTTTGTTGTTGTTGTTTCAGAATCATCATAAGAACCTGAGTAATTTCTCAGTGTATCCTTTTCCCAAATTTTCTGACTGCCTTCCATCAGAAATAGGAATGTTTTATTTAAAAAATTTTTAAAGACAGTAAATATTCAGTCTTCTGGTAATTTGAAGCATTCTGTTATATATAGCAAATTGCTTCATCTTTCAGAGTCCAAGTGTCCTTATTTCCTCCTCCTAGTTGAATCTGAATCTCATTCATCTTTATAATTGGATTTTTCTCTCTCTCTTTTTCCTTGGGCAAACTCTTGTGCCAGAAAAAAAAAAAAAAAAAAAGGGAATACACTTGCTAATCAAGGCCATATGAGGGCAGCCTTCTGTGTCCCTATATAGGCATTTTGTCCCAAATTGAGGATTGCAGACAGAGACAAAGCCCAACCTAATGGATGCCTGGGTTGGAATTCCTGCTCCACCCTTCACCATTTGAGTGACCTTGGGCCAGTTATTTTAAGCTCTCTGTGCTTCTATTTTCTCATCTATAACAAAGGTATAATAATAGTAGTTACTTCATAGAAATATTTCTAGAATAACATTGCTTTAAAAAATCAGTCACATGAAGTTCTTAGGATAGATATCTGGCATATAGTAAGTGTTTAATT
This sequence comes from Lagenorhynchus albirostris, assembly GCF_949774975.1. NCBI lineage: Eukaryota > Metazoa > Chordata > Mammalia > Artiodactyla > Delphinidae > Lagenorhynchus > Lagenorhynchus albirostris. Next base: position 14,186,161 of record NC_083104.1, on the reverse strand, counting down.
AATGTTAGCTAATATTACTACCATTATCACTTTTCCGTTGCTGAATTCTCTATATGTAACAGACTTAATTTTCTAAACACTCATGATATGGAGTATTTTGACACCATTGGGAGTGCTGCCATCTTCTCAAATAGAAAGCAATTGAGAACAATTCAAAATAAATTAGACCTCCGAGGATATGTCAGCACCTTCACTGGAGACTCGTTTTCAAAGTGCCTGCTACTTCTAGGGCACTGCTGCCATGGAAGGAGGCATTCTTTGAAAATCTGTTTGTTTTCACATTTCTTATTTTCTTTTAATCTGTCTATTCAAATATTAAGGAGAATTTTGTTCAAACACATTAAATTCACCACCAATTTATTGGGGCAAGCCCATGACAAGGTGGGAAGTACTTCAGCTGCTGGAATAGCCTGAGTCCTTCCACCTGGTTTTTGACAAGGCAGCATGGCATAATGACTGAATTGAGAGCAAGTCTTGGGAATCCTTCTCCCAGGTTCAAACTTCGGCTTTGCTGCTTTCTAACTGGGCCACCTCAGTTTCCTCACCTGAAAAAGAGAGATAATAATAGCAGTTATCTGTCTTCAGGATTGTTGTGAGGTTATGACAGGACAGTCACTTAACACAGAGCCAGGAACACAGCAAGTTGTCAATATTTTGTGGCATTATGTTAAGGATGATATATACTGTGCTGAATCTCGCTGGTGACTAACGATTCACAATTGGTGGAATATGCCTACCAGGCCACTGTATTTTAGAGATGAGAGCACCTTTAGACAGTCTATCATCAAATTCATTTACAGATTAAAAAGAAAAAAGAAGTCCTAAAAATTGAGATAAGTGGCCCAAGGATGAGGGTAACGCTAGTTTGACCACAAGTAAAGTTTTTTCACCTCTTTCACTTCACTGTTACCTGTATGTGTGCTGTAACCTTATCTGATTATGTCAGGCTGCCTTAGACTGCCATGAAGAGCCTCAATTACCAGTGAACAATAAATGTTAGGAAAAACAACAACAACTTGAGGACAGAATGAGAGAGAGAATTCAACTTCCAATGTAGTTGTGTTTGCAATTTTAAAAATTGAGGAACTAGTCCCAAATGTGGCAATTTTTCAGGAATTGCACGAATCAAAATGTTATACATGGATAGTTAGTGCAAGGTTCCAAGATACAGTTACTAGACTTCAATGAAATGGAAATGTGGATTATCTAAACCTCCTTTCCTTTTTAAAAACACAGGATAATAGAACTTTCTAGATCTGTGCTGTCCATTATGGTAGCCACTAGCCACATGCGCTTATTTACATTTAACTTTAATTCAATTAAATGTTTTAAAATTAAAAAGTAGTTCCCCAGTTGTGCTAGGCACATTACACATGGGGCTAGTGGCTATCATACTGGATAGCTCAGATGAAAATTTCTGCCACCACAGAAAGGTCTGTTGGATGGTGCTGCTCTACAGCAACTGAGAAGTACTTATAATTATAGTTGGTAGAGTAGGCTGTACAATGGTTGGAAATATTATAGAGAAGTGTTTTCACAAAATGCAAAAATGGGCTTGCACAGATGTTAAACAAAATAACAGCCCAAACTCTTTAGAGAATTTAGTCAAATGCAAGCATTCACTCTGCAATGAAGAGTCTATAATTTGTGATAGGAGAAAGATCCAGAAGAAAAAAGGATCAGGCAGACTCTAAGGGGGAAAAAAAGGCAAACATTAAGCTAATTCTGATGAAGGCTCACCTGATTTTCCAATTTATTTATAAGCATCTTTGAAGTGTTTTCAAGTTTCAGAGTCACAACAGGGTTTTTTCCAATCAATATTTATGTTACTTACATTATACTTGGAAAACAGGTAACACTTTCAAATGCTGATGTATGTGGAAGAAGATCATGTTGGCTCTTGACTGAGTCTATCCATGTAAAATGTCCATGTTGATGATATTCTACCATTCACCATGATGAATTTTAAGCAGAACATACATTTTTATCTGCTTAGATTTTATTTTGGCAGTAAAATATCTAATGATTATTCAATTTGGTCTGAAGTATAAAAAATCACTAGAAGTTCAACATAAGTGCTTTGAAATCCAATTTTAACTCTGCCTGTTGCCCTTTACTGTAGATTGAACTAATTAGTTAACAGTAGTTTCCAGCCTTGAAGTCAGGAAGAATTGGCACTTTGCCCACACACTTATGACCTTTCACAATAACAATAATCCTTATATTGGAATTGTGCTTTAGAGTTTGCAAAATGCTTTCAGGCAAAGTGTTTTCACATAGAGTAGCCCAGAAACAGACAGGAGAGTTTTAGCATTCTTGACTTAGAACCGTGGAAACCAATATGTACAGAACTAAGTCATCTGGCCAAAAGACACAGATATGAGCAGAGTGCAAGTTTGATTCTGCTATGCTTTGCTGCCTTTCTAAGCACCTTTTGATCAACATCAGTTGCTACCACCATAGTTTGGCCCAGACTTGGAAGGAGAATAAAGAGAAATAGAAAAAGAAGAAAGAGAGGAAATGAGCAAACATGGAAGTCAAGAGATAATAATTTATGCTCTTAAAAATAATTGGTATAGGGACTTCCCTGGTGGTTCAGTGGGTAAGACTCCACACTCCCAATGCAGGGGGCCCTGGTTGGATCCCTGGTCAGGGAACTAGATCCTGCATGCAGCAACTAAGAGATTGCATGCCGCAACTAAGAAGCCCGCATGCCGCAACAAAGATCCTGCACGCTGCAACTAAGACCTGGTGCGGCCAAAATAAATAAATAAATATTTTTAAAAAATAATTAGTATAAAGACTCATGATTATGAAATGTGATGTGGTACCCAGGATGGGATTCTGAAGCAGAGAAGTGCAATAGGTTAAAAACTAAGGAAATCTGAATAAAGTATGAACTTTAGTTAATAATAATACATTAATATTGGTTCTTCAGTCATAACAAATGAACCATAATGGGAAAATTGGGTGCAGGTTATAATGGAATTTGCTATATTACTTTTGTAATTTTTATGTCAATCTAAACGCTTCTAAAATAAAAAAAGTTTACTTAAAAAAGTATTGTAATTGGTAGTAGGGCATACCCAAGACTCCTCAAGGATCACAGTGCTCTGTGGAGGTCATGTTGCACTTGGCTCACATCTTTGATGAAGGGAACTAGTTTTCATCTCGATTTATGATGTTTGTCCAACTATGACCTGTGGGCCAAATCCAGCCCATGTCCTCTTTTGGTAACTAAAGTTTTATTGTAACACAATCATGCTCATAATTTGACATATTCTCTCTGGCTGCTTTTGCACTACCCCTGGCAGAGATGCATAATGATGAAAGAAACCATGTGGAGCACAAAACCTAAAAGATTTACGTTCCAGCTCTTTACAGAATAGGTTTGCCAAATGCTGGTACAGAACATCAAATTCTTTCTTTCTCATCAACATCTGTTTATGAAGAATGCCAGGCATTCTTCTATGTGGTAGGGACACAGTGGCAATCAAGACAGAGCCGCTTTTCTGGAACTCACCTTCCAGAATAATAAGTTAATAAATAAACAAACAAGAAAAGAGCATCAACAATAAAGTGTGCAAGATTACTTCCAATAGCTCTAAATCTCACAAAGACAATAAAATGAATATAGTTGCTTTAGAGAGTGATGTTTGGGGTGAAGCTGTTAATTTACAATGGGTACTCATGTAAACCCTGAGATGGATTCTGAATAATAAGAAGGAACCAGCTATGGAAAGATAAGGGAAACAGCATTCCTAGTGGAAGGACTAGAAGTGCAAAAATGATCATTCAGAAACAAGCTTAAAGTTTAGAGCAAGAAAAATTTAAGATTTTTCTCAACCTCAACTACTTCCAAATTTAAATAGAACAAAATTAAATTAAATCCACATCCCATATTTCTTCTTTTCTATAAATTTTTGAAAGGATTTTTTTCAAGAGAATAACCAAGATTTTCATATTCCTTGGGGACTTTGCTAATGAAATCAATGATTATTTTGTGAACATTCCCCATGGGAAAAGAGCAGCACTAAATCTTATTTATTACAACATTATTTGGCATGTTACAATTTTCCATTAAGCTTTAATTTTTTTTCTTTTTTTATTCATCCCAAAGAAAAGAAGCTTCAAAGGTTTGACTACTATAATACCAACTTGAAATATGATTTATTCCCTTTCTCTGTTTGACCCGACAAGGAAGGAGCTAGAATGTTTCACAAAAGATGATTCATAGGACAGCAGTTTTGAATGGTGTTATTTGGTAAACATCTAATTACCTGACAAGATCAGGTATTTCTTGATACCTGGAAACATTAAACTATCTTGGTTAAAAAAGTTCACTTACTATTAGACCTCTTAGCATCCTTAGTACAATAAGCTGTGTGAATCTACAAGCTGAAGCTTTAAGGGCATAGAAAACACCTACTTGTCAAGGACTCTGGAGAACTCTATTTGAAAAATGATGCTTTTGAAATAATCATTTGCTTCTTTGGAGAATCCAGTGAAATCTGATATTCTTTTTACTTTGGAGATATATATATAAATTGGTCTGACATACCAAAAATGTATTAGCTGAAAATAAATCTGTCCCTTTAGCATGAAAAATAAAATCACCAGGAGGGCCTTTTTTTCCAGTTTTATTGAGATATAATTGACATATAACATTGTGCAAGGTTTAGGTGTGCAACATGTTGATTTGATACACATATATATCGCAAAGTGATTACCACCATAGCGTTAACGCCTCTATCACATCACATATTTTCCATTTCTGTCTTGTGGTGAGAATATTTAAGACCTACTCTCAGAAACTTTCAGGCATATAATCCAGTATTATTAACTATAATCACCATGCTGTATATTTGATCCCCAGAACTTACTCATTTTATAACTGGAAGTTGGCATCCTCTGCCCAATATCTCACCTTTCCTCTACCCCCCTCCCCCAGCCCTTGGTAATCAATATTCTACTCTCTGTTTCTATAAGTTCTGCTTTTTTAGATTTTAAATGTAAGTGATATCATGCAGTATTTGTCTTTCTGTGTCTGACTTATTTTAATTGGCATAATACATTCAAGGTCCATCCATGTTCTTGCAGATGTCAGGATTTCCTTCTTCCTCATAGTTAATAATATCCCATTGTGTATGTGTACATCTTACATCTTCTTTATCCATTCATCCATTGATGGATACTTAGGTGGCTTCCATATTTTGGCCATTGTAAATAATGCTGCAATGTACATGAAATGTACATCTCTTTGAGATCCTGTTTTCATTTCTGTTGGATATATATCCAGAAGTGGGATAGCTGAGTAATATGGTTGTTCTATTTTTACTTTTTTAAGGAACGTCCATAATGGGACTGCACCAATTTACATTCCCACCAACAGGGCACAAGGGTTTCATTTTCTCCATATCCTCACCGACATTTGTTGTTTTGTCTTGTTTGTTTGTTTGTTTGCGGTACGCGGGCCTCTCACTGCTGTGGCTTCTCCCGCTGCAGAGCACAGGCTCTGGACGCGCAGGCTCAGCGGCCATGGCTCACGGGCCAAGCCACTCCGCGGCGTGTGGGATCTTCCCGGAGCAGGGCAAGAACCCGCGTCCCCTGCATCGGCAGGCGGACTCTCAACCACTGTGCCACCAGGGAAGCCCCCTGGAGGCTTTTTAAAACACTGACTGCTGGACCCAACTCCCAGAGTTTCTGATTCAGTAGGTATGAGTGGGGCTTGATAACTTGTATTTCTAACAAATCCCCATGTGATGGTGTTGCTGGTCTCGGGATCACACTTTGAGAACCACTGACCTAGATAACATTTCAGTTTCTAGGGTTGTATTAATATGCGCAATTTCAGGGACCTGGAATCATTAGGAGTTGTGATGTATTAGCAATTTCAGTATCTCCATTAGTGCAAGTCTCATTTTTCACACGTACAATGTGCTACTTGCTTTAAATCAACCATATAAGACAGAGTGTGAAAGATAGGAAAAAAATGAGATGGTCTTTAACACTAAGTGGTTGGCACTCTCAATTTAGATACACAGTCTTTCTCGGGTGTTCTTTTTAGACATCTTCAGTTATGGTCCTCTGAGGCTTTCAGTCTTACTAACTTGAAGGTGATATCAAGTCCCTTTCAGGCACTGTCATCTCTGGAATATACACTGTGCTGTCAAAGTATAGAGTTTGGAAAGGCAAGTAACTGTTTTTTCCTCCACTCCAACCTCAGCCAACAGAAGCATTTTACATTCAGCCTCCCGTTTTCACATGCTCTATTATCTCTGCTGAGTACCATCTGCTCCTATCCCAATCATACACACACACGCACATATATACGTTCCTGATGTTAATGAACAACTCATGCTCATTTGAGAATACGATTTTAAAAATATAGAAAAGTATAAGCAAGACAAAATGATACCAAAAACTCCACAAATTAAAAAAATCCATAATCCCAACACTCAGAGAAAACCACTAGTAGTATTTTGGTATATTTCCTTTTTTTTTTTTTTTTACCTAAAATATATGTTAAACTGAAGTGTTTTTATGTTTACTGACCTTTTCTATTTCTTCTAGAAATTGACTCTTATTGTCCACCTAGTTTTTTTTGGTTAGGGTGTTACTGTATTTGTCTTTTTATTGAAGTATGGTTGATTTGAAACATTATATTAGTTTTAGGTGTACAACATAGTGATTCAAAATTTGTATAGCTTATACTCCATTTAAAGTTATCATAAAATATTGTCTATATTTCCTGTGCTGTACAATATATCCTTGTAGCTTATTTATTTTATACGTAGTAATGTATACCTCTTAATCTCCTTGTATTTTTTTAAATTTATAGATATTTAATCAATCAAGGATATTCAACTTTTAATTTTCATATTATTTAAACTTTCTCCCAATATCCTTATAGACTGCCAATACTTGGCAATGTTGACCCACAGAAATAGTGATACCATATGGTTCAACCAATTTCTGGCTTTTAATTTTGTTGTGTTTGTGATGTTCAGAAATTTTAACTTCTCACATGGTTAAAAGTTTTCCTTTGTGTTTTTTTCCCAGTGTGTTAATAATTAGTCCTAATCATCCAAGGTCATTTAAATATTCACTTTAATTTTCTTTGGTCTTTTTTTATATCAGTTTTATATCTAACCAAATATACTCATCCAGTGAACACTAATGACATTTTTATTAAAGATGCATTTTTCCTTCATATCATTTATTGAATATATCTTTCCAATCAGTTTGTTAGGCTTCTTTTAGGATATCATATTATGAATTAAAGTTCTTATAGGGTTTATTAAGGTATTATTTATGCAATCATTTATTTCAAGGGTATTTGTGCTGTCACATTTCTGTTTTCATATTTTGTGTCTAGCTTGATGCTATTTTAATCACAGAAGGTTTATCATACCTTTCATCAATCAATATCATTCAATATCATCAATATCATCAGTATCATCAATATCATCATCAATACCATATCATTCATCAGTTCTAATTTGCACACTTAATCATATGCAAACATTTCTGAAATTAGGATGATTCTTACAGGATAACATATAAAATTATTTTTTTCTTTTTAGTGGTACATAAAAATGGTGTTTATTACAATCAATGATTTTTATATTCATTTTAATACATAATATTTTAATACACGGTAGGACAAGTTTTCTCTCATTACTCCTTACCAAATTGTATCTGTGCTCATTTATAGTTTTATTGTTTTTTCTTTGCTATGGATACTCCAGATGTTTATATTATTGTGAAAAGACCTTTTTAATCTTTCATAAGGCTTTTGTTTTCTACTTTATCTGAAATTGTTTCCCATTGCCTTATTGTTTACCGGGTAAATTATTATCATTCCTTGTTTTTTCAATATTTTAGTGTAATTTCATCATTTTTTTGTGTGTGGCTCATATAGTTATTAAATTGCCAGCCAAATCCACTTGTATTAATTTTCTTATAGAAGAGTTAAACATTTAATACTTATATTCATAAGTAAAACTTATTTTATGCTTTCTGGAATTTGCCTCAGTTTTCTATCTTTTTCTACAGGGAAATTTTTTTTTTCTCACCCTCTTCAGGGATTTGAAAGTGATTCTTCCAGTTTTAAATTTCTTACATGGTTGCTTATTGTTTTCATGATAACCTTCATTAATCAATTTTTCTCTATAGTGTCATGAAATTATTACAGTTTATTAATTTATTATCTGTTCACAAAAAATAAAGAAATGTAACAAGCTTGTAGTTCTCTGCCTTACTTCTGTTCACTTGAGAAAATTTGGTTTTAGACCCAAATTATTGTTATTAAATTATTATTATATTAAACATCTCCTTTTATCAACTGTTTTTGACTTTACGATACTTGAAAAACTTTAAATGTTTTCAAAATGTGTTAAATTTCTTATAATTTTCCTTATTCCTGAGTTTTAAACTTTATTCTCAGTCAGCTGGAGTATGTACTAAAACATATTTTAAATAAAGATACCTATAATATATACAGAGAGAAATATATAGATACATATAAATATATATAGAAAATGTATATTTATGGGCAAATAAAATTTTCATTTTTAAGCACTTCCTTATTTGAGAATGTTCTTAAGTTGACTTAATATATGGAGGAATATTTGGTTTACATTTTTAGGTCTCAAATTTACAACATCAAAATCCTGAGGCCTTTATGCAATAATTTTTGCCTTTGTGAAATATGTGTGCCTTTTTGCAATAACTGTTGAAGTGGAGAAGTCTGAGACTAATTCAAGTTTTTTTTTATTTTTTTACTTTTTTTTTTTATGGGCACCTGTTTTGTTTTCTGGATTCTCCTAAGAATATTTATCTTGATTATTCTCATTAGAATTTTCAGTTTGGTGTGGGTTCTTTTCATTTCCCTTTCTTGGAATATTATGGAGCATTTTTATCAGAAGACTCATAGTTTTATCAGTTATGGAAATTTTCATCTTTTTTTGTGTGTGTGTCCTTTAATGATTATTTCCATTTCAGTTGTTCCGGTTTCTTCTTTGAGACAATCCAAAATACTTATTTTAGATTCCCGTTCTCTAATTTCCATATACTTCACCTTTTCTTTAGCAGGTTTTTTTTAATCCCTTGGTGTTTCTCCTTTGTTTGCAGGAAAGAATCTCAATTGTGTGCTTCACATGAATGATTTCATTTGCTGCAATAGTAAGTCTTATCTTTACTGCCTCTGATGCAAATTTTAATTATGCCTTTGTAGTTTAATTTGCTCTACCTTATTTTGATCAACTCCTTAACTTCTCAGCCATTGGTCTATGTGTCTCATCTTGTTTTATTTCCGGTCCATCCCCCTTTTGTTTCATAAAACTCTCCATACTTACTGTTCATGTATTCATAGATACTATTTTTTCTTGCATATTGGGTTTAATTCAAGCTGAAGTATTTTAACACTTTCTTCTGGTTCCTTTGATAAATATTTTTTTTTAAATGAGGCTTCATAACAATATTCTATTTTCCCCCTCCCTGTATTGCAATTAGACTTTAATAGAACACATGTTGTTTTGTTTTCCTCCTTGTATGAATGGAGATTTATCCTATTTACAGTATATACCAATTAACAAGATGCCCTTGGCCCCAGCTTATAACCCATTTGGTTATAAATCTAATCATCTTCTCAGGTATATACATGAAAAGTAAATTGATGTGCACAGTTCTTGGCCCATTTCCCAGGGTCTTTTCTGCTGAAATTAAGAGAGGTGGCACACACTGGAGTTCTTACCCTGGAGTTATTTACACCCTGAAGTTCTTACCCTCTAAATTAAAGCTGTACATGAAAGTCCCCTGCATGTATTTCTCCCACAGCTTTTCCACTCTCTGTATCAAACCATACTGCTTTGTTAGGATGTCGTGCATCCCTGTTTAAAAGCTCTCATACTCCCATTTCCTACTCCATTGTGTTCTTGCTATAGGAAAGGAGACACAAACATTATTGAGATTACCTATAAAAGCAACAAGTATATAGAAAAAGGGAAAGTGGCTGTCCAAGGTCCTAGAAATTTGATATAGAGGGCAGACTGTATAACAAAAGAGAGAAAGCAAAGGAGAAAAGAAAGAAAGGAAGAGACTTAAGGACAATAAAGTATCTTCCTATGTTTTTCAGTAATGGCTATTCCCTTTCATGAAACCACCATTTTTTTTTCTCAATCTAATTCCAATGGCTTTATAGTTAGTGGAAATTCCTTCCATTTTCTAGCAATAGGTTATCTGTCAGTCTTAATATTTTGTGATGTTGTGAGTTTTCCTGTATCTTAATAAGTATTTTAGAGAGAAGTTGGGAGAGACTGCCTCAGGGACAACTAGCCAGATGCCATTTTAAACAGAAGCCTGTGGTTTAGTTATAAACACAAAAAAGACAATTGCCCACACCAGAAGATAACACTACTCTTGATTTTTTTTCCATTATGGATTGATGTCAGCCATAACAGTGCTGTCTGTTTTCAGGATCAAATACTGAACAAAAGGAATTATCCTAACTCCCTGATTAATTCTAAATATGAGGTTTTGCACAGATTTAAGTTTATTTTATATGTCACATAGCCTGGCATAATAGTGGCTCAAACCAGAGATTTTTGTGTACTTAATTATGATGGTAAAAGTTCATATTACTGCTATAATATTTTGGATGTTTTCCTCATCTCTTCATGATGGCGAAACACTTGATTTCATTCCAACTTTAAATTTAAAGATTCACACAAGGCAGTGGTTCTAAAACTACATTGTGCATAGTTTTCACAGAAAGCCCTCATAAAAAAAATTCACATTTCCAGACAATGCCTCTGAATCTAGACTGAAAAGGACCACAGAGTCTTTGTTTGTAATGCATTCTCAAATGATATGAGCAATTGGTCCACTCATGCTTTGAGGAATGTTGGCGAAAATCAGGGAAGTAGTTAAGGTAGGATGTTTCTCTTATTTGCCTGAATATACTGCAGCCTCAGAAATGCCTACCTATACATTTCCTATATTGAAGACTCTCTGCCCATAGACTAGATATTTATGAAAACAATATGATTATCACTTCAAGAATTTGTGAAAGCATATGCTCATCAATCTCTGGGTTAGCTAGAGAATTCATCACAATTTACTCTTACAGAAAAAAATATCTTTCCATAATGTTCCTCAGATGAGTTTTATGAACTGCCTATAAAGATATTAATAAACTGATTAACAGAGAAAGCATACTGTAGTAGAAAGCTTAGTGAACTTGAATCAAAATAAAGATCCATCTATGTGACCTCTAGCCCGTTCTAAATGTCAGTTTCTTAATCTATCAACTAAGGCTAATCCTACCTGCTTTACTCACTCAACAGGTTTTAGAAATGTCTAATAACAGTATGTGAAAATGTAAAATACTTTGTGATCTGTAACCACTGAACACATGAAAAATATTATATTAAATGAAAAGTATTTTATCACCACACCTACATAGCATCAACAGAAGTTTTAGCAATTCTGTTATTCATTGAAAACCAAATAATCAACATGGTTTTATTGATAATTATACCAAGAACAAAACTTAGGTACTTAACATATAATAAAGAAATGTCTTGTTTGCTTTTCTACTCTCAGTTAAGTATGTTGGCATTTAATAGTCCAAAAGTATATTATGAGTTTTCTCTAAAACTATTAAAACTGTGTGCTAGGGCTTCCCTGGTTGCACAGTGGTTAAGAATCCCCCTGCCAGTGCAGGGGGACACGGGTTCAAGCCCTGGTCCAGGAAGATCCCACATGCTGCAGAGCAACTAAGCCCGTGTGCCACAACTACTGAGCCTGCGCTGTAGAGCCCATGAGCCACAACTTATGGAAAGCCTGCGTGCCTAGAGCCCATGCTCCACAACAAGAGAAGCCACTGCAATGAGAAGCCCGCACACCGCAATGAAGAGTAGCCCCCACTTGCCGCAACTACAGAAAGCCCACACACAGCAACGAAGACCCCATGCAGCCAAAAATAAAATAATAATAATAAAATAAAAATTTGAAAATCTGTGTGCTATTCCTTCCTAGACAGTGTAGACTCATTAGTCTAATAGAATGCTATAGGTAACAGTTTTCCCTTGGTAAAATTTCCCATTAATATCCATCAACCATACTTCACTCTTTCAATACTACTTTAATGACTTGTAAACTTTTACTCAGGTACTTCCTAATTAGGTGTATTTGTAATAGCTGTAGCTTTTATTATCAAATTATTCTTGATTCAGACTCTAGGCTGACGGTTGTTTCTTAATTGCTCAGATTTTTTAAAATTTAATTAGCTTTAGAAGGCAGAACAGATGGTCTCTGAATCTGCTGGTGCTATAGCTATGTGATAATATATTTTGGTTCTGTCTAATGCGGTGACTCCAGCTTCTCCAAGGAGCTGGAATTTGTATATTTGTTTAAAGCAGCGACACTGGATGCCCTGCCCTCCATGTAAAAGGGCCTAGAAAAATTCTAATACCTGGCCAAAGAAGTTACATAAAAAAGTTAATGTAAAACCACTTATCAGAGACTTCCACAAATACCATGTATGCACGACTTTCATCATAAAAGACACAATCTCAATTTAAAAGGAACTTAAAATCTTTTTAAGAACAAGTGAACAACCTCTAATGAGGGACTAATGCAACCAACTGGATAAAATAACTTAAATAACAGAATTATTTGGAAAAAAATAGCAAAATGAGGTTTAAAATTAAAAATTATAGAAGGACTAGAAGTCACAGCAAAGTAGTTTAGCATGGAAAAATAACAGATGCACTTGAAAATGAATGGAACATTACTTACAGGTATTAAATTGAAAACAAAAAAAAATAAATAAATAGCAGATTATAAATTATAGAAGAAAGTTTTAAAGTACAAGATAGGTCAGAAGATCCTATACAGATCAAAGAGAGAATATGAAATTGAAAATAGGAAAAAGACAAGGAGAACAGAATAAGTAGAGATCCCAAATAGGAAACAAAGGGAGAATTAAGAAGAAAATACTTGGTGATAATTGCTGTGAATTTTCTAGAATATTCATAGAATGGACACTTAATTTAGTGAAGAACACCAAAGCCAGATTAAAACAAATGAAAACCAATAGCATAACTACAATATGGGTAAACTTGAAGAACACTACAGACAAAAGATGATTCCTCGGTTTTTGGCTTGTCCAAAGTAATAGATGGTGGGGCAACCCACTGAGACAGAGAGCAGTGGGTGCATGGGAGATGAGGGCTGGTAAGGTCAGTCTTCAATGTATTCATTTTTATATGCCTTAACACCGGTCATCTGGTGAACACTAGTAGGCAACTGAATATACAAGTATGGATCTGAAAAGAGAGGTCTGGGCTACAGATATTTAGTTCTCACTTGAGTACATGTCAAATGAAGTTGTTTCTGTGGGTCTATCTGCCTAGGAAAAGAACTGAAATAAAGTCCAGGACTTTCTGGAACTATATATAATGACTGATAGAAGTAGATACACATGCAAAAGAACATGAAAAGATTGCCAGAAAAGAGGAAGAAATAAAAAGGGAAATATTCCTACAAAAGGCAAAGCAAAATACTAAGAGAAGATATTATTATTTATTCTCCTAAATTTGCAATGTGTAATGCTACCTGAATGTATAATAGCATTATATTAGTCTGACATTCTTCTCCTAGCATTAAATGTTAAGAGGAACACACATTCTTAAATATGTTATCATATGTGGGCATCAGAGATCCTTCAGAGATGATGCATATTGCTTATATTCACCTTATTTCTCTAGAAGTTTTAGTAATTATAATCCTCTGCAAACTTTTCTTTAACTGACCAGATAGTAAATATTTTAGGTGTTAGGATCCATTGATCTCTGTTGAACTACTCAACTCTGCTGTTATAGCATTAAAACAGCCATAGACAATACATATATGTTAAGAATAGTTATATTTCAATAAAACTATTTACAAAAACAGCATTGATCCAGAGATGCTAAATATTTAAGAGCATCAGGATTTGCTGTAGGACAGATCTTGAGTTGTTTTTAATCTTTTTACTATATGTAAGTAACACATACACAGCATTTATTTTTATTCTCTATATTTCTGTTAGGTCAAAAAATGCTTTGATTTTTTTTTTAACATCTTTATTGGAGTATAATTGCTTTACAATGGTATGTTAGCTTCAGCTTCACAACAAAATGAATCAGTTATATACATACATATATTCCCATATCTCTTCCCGCTTGCGTCTACCTCCCTCCCACCCTCCCTATCCCACCCCTCCAGGCGGTCACAAAGCACCTAGCTGATCTCCCTGTGCTATGCGGCTGCTTCCCACTAGCTATTTACCTTACGTTTGGTAGTGTATATATGTCCATGCCTCTTTATCGCTTTGTCACCGTTTACCCTTCCCCCTCCCCATAACCTCAAGTCCATTCTCTAGTAAGTCTGTGTCTTTATTCCTGTTTCACCCCTAGGTTTTTCATGACATTTTTTTTTTAAATTCCATATATATGTGTTAGCATACGGTATTTGTCTCTCTCTTTCTGACTTACTTCACTCTGTATGACAGACTCTAGGTCTATCCACCTCATTACAAATAGCTCAATTTCGTCTCTTTTTATGGCTGAGTAATATTCCATTGTATATATGTGCCACATCTTCTTTATCCATTCATCCGATGATGGACACTTAGGTTGTTTCCATCTCCGGGCTATTGTAAATAGAGCTGCAATGAACATTTTGGTACATGACTCTTTTTGAATTATGGTTTTCTCAGGGTATATGCCCAGTAGTGGGATTGCTGGGTCATATGGTAGTTCTATTTGTAGCTTTTTAAGGAACCTCCATACTGTTCTCCACAGTGGCTGTATCAATTTACATTCCCACCAACAGTGTAAGAGGGTTCCCTTTTCTCCACACCCTCTCCAGCATTTATTGTTTCTAGATTTTTTGATGATGGCCATTCTGACTGGTGTGAGATGATATCTCATTGTAGTTTTGATTTGCATTTCTCTCATGATTAGTGATGTTGAGCATTCTTTCATGTGTTTGTTGGCACTCTGTATATCTTCTTTGGAGAAATGTCTATTTAGGTCTTCTGCCCATTTTTGGATTGGGTTGTTTGTTTTTTTTTGTTATTAAGCTGCATGAGCTGCTTATAAATTTTGGAGATCAATCCTTTGTCAGTTGCTTCATTTGCAAATATTTTCTCCCATTCTGAGGGTTGTCTTTTGGTCTTCTTTATGGTTTCCTTTGCTGCGCAAAAGCTTTTAAGTTTCATTAGGTCCCATTTGTTTACTCTTGTTTTTATTTCCATTTCTCTAGGAGGTGGGTCAAAAAGGACCTTGCTGTGATTCATGTCATAGAGTGTTCTGCCTATGTTTTCCTCTAAGAGTTTGATAGTTTCTGGCCTTACATTTAGGTCTTTAATCCATTTTGAGCTTATTTTTGTGTATGGTGTTAGGGAGTGATCTAATTTCATACCTTTACATGTAGCTGTCCAGTTTTCCCAGCACCACTTATTGAATAGGCTGTCCTTTCTCCACTGTACATTTCTGCCTCCTTTGTCAAAGATAAGGTGACCATATGTGCGTGGGTTTATCTCTGGGCTTTCTATCCTGTTCCATTGATCTATCTTTCTGTTTTTGTGCCAGTACCATACCGTCTTGATAACTGTAGCTTTGTAGTATAGTCTGAAGTCTGGGAGCCTGATTCCTCCAGTTCCTTCTTTCGTTCTCAAAATTGCTTTGGCTATTCGGGGTCTTTTGTGTTTCCATACAAATTGCAAAATTTTTTGTTCTAGTTCTGTGAAAAATGCCAGTGGTAGTTTGATAGGGATTGCATTGAATCTATAGATTGCTTTCGGTAGTAGAGTCATTTTCACAATGTTGATTCTTCCAATCCAAGAACATGGTATATCTCTCCATCTATTTGTGTCGTCTTTAATTTCTTTCATCAGTGTCTTATAATTTTCTGCATACAGATCTTTTGTCTCCTTAGGTAGGTTTATTCCTAGATATTTTATTCTTTTTGTTGCAATGGTAAATGGGAGTGTTTTCTTGATTTCACTTTCAGATTTTTCATCATTAGTATATAGGAATGCCAGAGATTTCTGTGCATTAATTTTGTATCCTGCCACTTTACCAAATTCATTGATTAGCTCTAGTAGTTTTCTGGTAGCATCTTTAGGGTTCTCTATGTATAGGATCATGTCATCTGCAAACAGTGACAGCTTTACTTCTTCTTTTCCGATTTGGATTCCTTTTATTTCCTTTTCTTCTCTGATTGCTGTGGCTAAAACTTCCAAAACTATGTTGAATAAGAGTGGTGAGAGTGGGCAACCTTGTCTTGTTCCTGATCTTAGTGGAAATGCTTTCAGTTTTTCACCATTGAGGATGATGTTTGCTGTGGGCTTGTCATATATGGCCTTTATTATGTTGAGGAAAGTTCCCTCTATGCCTACTTTCTGGAGGGTTTTTATCATAAATGGGTGTTGAATTTTGTCAAAAGCTTTCTCTGCATCTATTGAGATGATCATATGGTTTTTCTCCTTCAGTTTGTTAATATGGTTTATCACATTGATAGATTTGCGTATATTGAAGAATCCTTGCATTCCTGGAATAAACCCCACTTGATCATGGTGTATGATCCTTTTAATGTGCTGTTGGATTCTGTTTGCTAGTATTTTGTTGAGGATTTTTGCATCTATGTTCATCAGTGATATTGGCCTGTAGTTTTCTTTCTTTGTGACATCCTTGTCTGGTTTTGGTATCAAGGTGATGGTGGCCTCGTAGAAGGAGTTTGGGAATGTTCCTCCCTCTGCTATATTTTGGAAGAGTTTGAGAAGGATAGGTGTTAGCTCTTCTCTAAATGTTTGATAGAATTTGCCTGTGAAGCCATCTGGTCCTGGGCTTTTCTTTGTTGGAAGATTTTTAATCACAGTTTCAATTTCAGTGCTTGTGATTGGTCTGTTCATATTTTCTATTTCTTCCTGATTCAGTCTTGGCAGGTTGTGCATTTCCAAGAATTTGTCCATTTCTTCCAGATTGTCCATTTTATTGGCATTTTAACTAGAATAAACTAGACAAAATATTACTGGATGCAAATAGTGTGATAGGAAAACATATATTTAATTAGAGAATAACTGCAAACTATATAAAGAGTAATGAGAGAATATAAATAGTAATTTTTGATTAAGGACTATGCCTTATATATGCCAGAAGGGAAATGACATAGATAATCAATCTGATAAAGAAGAGAAACTATAGAAGAATTCATGATCTGTGTAATAAAACTGAAGTGTCATTTTTGGGGGGAAGTATCAAGACATTCACTTGAATACTTGTGAACAATTCAGTGGTGGAAGAATAATAATAACAAAAGAGATATTCCCCCAAAATAAAAATGTATGTGCGTATGCATACAGGTACACACACACACACAAAACTATAGAAATCTCTGTAGCACAATACACTTAAAAATAAAAATTTATGGTTATGTCATTATTTTAAAATATACTTTCAAATACATATGTAAAATAAGGCTAAATATGTTAATATATACTGTTTTGTCTCCCTGCTACAACTAGAGTAATTTCAGATTTTTTTTTTAAAGAAACTGATTTCCAGGAAGGAGTAGACATACATTTCCCTATTCCTTTCACTATGTGCAATCAATATCCTGCTAATTATATGTGAAACAAGTAAAAGGAGACTCAAGGGTGCAGGGAGAGGGCAGACTGGCTGTGGACCTTAGGATCCAAGGGATAACATGATAATGAGGTTTCTGGGTTTTCTCTTTGTCTCATATAGCCCAGACTTCTTTGGGCTGAAGAAGCTAGTAGCTGAAAGAACAAGTGCAGACAAGCAAACAAAACAAAACCTCTTCAGAAGTCGAAGGACCAGGGAAGGGGCAGCCTAACAAGACAGAAATTTTAGATAACGCCCACTCTACTTTTGCAGCTTCATGTACACGCGCACCAGCAAAGTTGGAGTGGGTCTTCTATGCTCACCGCACTGTAACACAGCACCCCGACACCCCTTCCACCACCGCCACCAGGAGAAGGCCGAGTAGGGAGCCTGGAATTTCATCCCCATCAGGTGGTAAGGAGGTCCACTGCTCCTACAACACTGCAATATCAGTAGAGGCCACGTGGGAAGTCTAGACTTGCACCTCTACCCAGAAATAATGAGATGCCCCACTCACTGGTTTGAGTGGTATCAGAAGATGCCTACTGTACAGTGTCAAGAGACCATCTCAGTGTGGTTTCAGTGAGATGGCACTCTACCACCTCCAAGCCAGGGAGTTACCAGTGGACACCTAGAGGGGAACCTGTACCCCTGCCCCCACACAACAGTAAAGATACTGCCACTCCATCAGGTGTCAACAGAGAGCAAGGGGGACCTAGACTTTTACTTCTCTTAGTTAAAATTAGGAAGTGCCACCCCTTTTCCTGCCACTATAGTATCAGAGGAAACTAGCTAAAACAGAAGGTTTAAATAAGACCCTGTCTCATAATCTAAGGAAAATATGTGAAGGTTTCAGTTGAAAATAACACATCAAGAACCAAAAAGATTTCAAACTGAGTGAAGAAAGGCAACCAATAAATGCCAATACATAGATGACAGAGTTGTTAGAATTACCTGACAAAATTTCAAAGAATCCGTAATAAAATGTAAACATTTTATTTTTGTCAAAAAATATTTTTTTAATTTTTAAATGTCCCACTGAGTAATTAGAATTCTCACTTTAAACAAATGAAAGTCTCAACAAAGAAATGGAAAGCCTCAGCAAAGAAATAAAAGGTATAAAGAACCAAATGGAAATGTTTGAACTGTAAAGTAAAATGACTGAAATAAAAACTCAGTAGATAGATTCAACAGCAGGATGGAAAGAATACAGAAAATAATGAGTGAACTGAAAGATAAAGCAAAAGATATTAGCCAAAACAGAGAGAATATGAACAGACAATAACTAAATAAATATTGCAAATTTTGAAGAACTGCATAGTCAAATATTAAGTTTTGGTATTGGTGTTCCATATCTCTAAGTTAGATACTTGATCTCTTTTGTTCATTGCTTAACCTTCAGATCCTAGAACAACACCTGGCACTTTAGGAGCTTGGTAAATAAGTGTTAAGAGTATGAATAGAAAATCAGTATTTTTTTTTTACATCCCATAGTACATCATCAAAATATTTCAAGATAATTCTTTCTTATAAACAAAAGCTTGAAGGTATAAGATTCTTTCTTATTTGTGTCACATGGTCACCAAATTATGGCATCTTCAGAAATTCAGTGAAAAGTATGTTTCCCCCAACCTCTTTCATTGGTCTGCTGATAAAAAGCCTCCAGGATCTGTTGCTTATTAATATGAATTCTCAGTAAATCTGTTAAGTAAGGCAGCCTGTAGATTAGACTTGAGCTCCATGAAAAATGCAAAAGTCAACCACCAATAATTAGCAGACTCACATAAGCTTTGTAGCATCTGCTTTAAGTCTCATCTAATTGTATCTAATCCCATATCAGTAGGCCTCCCAAGCCTTTGCCTAATGAAAGATTTTATCATAAGTCCATCAAAATGGACTGTGAGAGAGTTATTTTTTTCTTCCTCATCCCTTCAAGGCATTTTAATCCTTTCCCTTTTTAAGAAATGACATTTTGCTTTGTCTTTCTTTGATATTTGTCAAAATGATGACCATTAACTAAACTAGACAATAGCAGGAGCTAAGAACAAAACTAAGTGCTCAGTAAATATACCAAGTGATATATTGATTTATTGCAGTCTTAACTATGCTGCACCTAACTACTGCTTTTCTCTTCCAGGTTTTCCAGAAATTATAAAACCTTTAAAATGACAGTGTGTATGGAAGAAATGATTTCATTTAAGCATGACTTACTGGGAAAATCCAGTAATGTTATTATGCTCCTATTTTAATATTTTTAAAATGTTAATAACTGTAATTATATTTTATATTTTTAATAAATACAGAGTGAATTCTAGCATAGGGTAAATGGACATACTGTGGTCTGAAATAGGGGAAATTTAATTTAGTAAGATCGAATAATTTAGGAAACTGGTTATAATCCAATTTCTATATAGCAATCTTTAATCTTATAATTGTTTTTCTTTTAGTTATTGTTTAAAGATTTGTCGCTATTGTGGGATACTGAGCCCGTAACAGTAACAACTCAAGTGTTATAGGGAATTCTTCAGTATTCCATAGTGAACTTTGAAGGTATGGAAACAAAACAAAAAAATAATAAGCACAAATTACCATATTACTTACTTTGTTATGCCAATAAACTAGGGTATCAAGAACTAAGCTTTCAAAGGTACTATAATAATATGTCTAAATATCCAAAATTTTAAAATTTTATTATATAACAGATGGATTCCATTATTTTTTAAAATTGCAGATAAATTTGTTTTGTTTCTCCCAGTGGAGAGTTTTGAGTATTTAATTTAAGGCCTCATTGCCCCATCATTAAATTCAAAGAAGCATATCTAATGTGAACACTTAAATGTAATGTCACTCATTAGTCTTTAATGAAGAGAAACTTATTCTTTCTCTAAAGAACAGGTGTAAAAATAGTATCTGTCACCTACAAAATTATATATTCCCAAGATTATTAATGTGCATTTAATGACTTTGAAATATTTCTTTGCAATAGTTATTATGCACGTTTCTTTCTTTTTGGCTTCACTTGTAAAAGAGGTTAATTGAAGTCAGAAAGACTGGAATTCTCATGCACCCCAGGATACCAAGCAGAAGCAGAAGCTGAATTTTCCCAAATACCTGTACTAGATGTGTCATCAAGCTGTTTGGCTTTATATACCACACATTCTCTCATTGGTCCTGTACCTTGATAGCAGTTTTCGTAATGCCTTAGTCATAAAATCTGTCATTAGACAGTTAAAATTCACCTGGAGCTCTTTTTCCTAGGATCTAGTCAACAAGAAAATTGATTTTAATGTCTGTGCCATTACCTGACTCTGCAAGATGGAAAGCAGAATAAAGTAAGGTGGATTGCAGTTAAGATTCACTAGTGTCAAATCACTATCCTTATCGCCATTATCATTATCATCACCATCATCACAGTCACCACAAACTCGGCCATTCCTGAAAAGTGTGTTTAGATTTATTATATACCAAATTCCTACATTCTCCATATTTGACCACTGGGCCAAGTTAGCACTCTGAATCTCTTTACTTTTCTTTTAAAAGAAAAAGTGCTAATTGGTTCTGATGATACTCAGCAAAACATCTAGACAAATTGTTTTTAAAAAGGCAATCAATTATCCATGCCTATTCAAATATCCTTATGTCTGGCTATGGTAAATTATGCGTCTCTATCTGTTATTGAACTTTTTAGAATTTATCTAGTATATTTAGTGTCATGTAAGTACAGCATTGTTATGCTTTCAAGTATATTACCACCTTGTTAAAACACAATTCATCACAAGACAAAATTCAGTATTCAGTGCCTCCTTAAAGTGTATCCAACATGTTTTAATTACGGAAGCAACCAAAAGATTTCATTGTAGACACATTTGCATACATACTGTTTCCATGGCATAAGTCCAAGAATGACAAAATAGCATTATTCTATTTATTTATGCATTCAACAAATAGTTATTTAGTCTCTTGTGGTAGACGTAGTGCTATGTTCTTAGAGGTACAGTAGTATAGACTCTTTCTTGCATTTGTGTATATAAATACATAGACTTCACAAGTAGAATTATGTGTTTTTTCCTGTAGTGGGAAAGTGTTCTTTATGTGCTTCATACTTCATACATTTTTCTCACAATGAGAATCTGAACTAATACGATAACATAAGCAAGTGTGTTACTTCTGGAATACTACTAACATTCAACAAAGG
This sequence comes from Lagenorhynchus albirostris, assembly GCF_949774975.1. NCBI lineage: Eukaryota > Metazoa > Chordata > Mammalia > Artiodactyla > Delphinidae > Lagenorhynchus > Lagenorhynchus albirostris. The sequence continues at coordinate 14,164,288 of NC_083104.1, read as the reverse complement.
GTTAGATCCTGAGTCTTACATGACTTTCATAATCCACCTACTCCACCCCACTGCACAGGACTATACATAAGGGGGTGCCCCAAAACATTATCCTTTGTTTGGTTGAAAGAAGAAGTAAGACAAAGTCCCTTTGTTTTTAAAGTAATTTAGGTGTTTATTTTTTTAAAGCCATTTTGATACATGGAATTTTCATTAAAAATGTAAAACATGTTTATAACTACTTTAATTTAATTTATTAGATATTTTTGAAATGTATACTCTGTGCAAGGCTGATCATCCTGAAGCCTTCCCAACATCCCCAGACACAACCCGTACACATCAGGTGGCCTGATATCTGCAAAATATACACTCATCTTTCAAGACTCTGCTAAAAATCTACTTTCCCTACTCAACTTCTGATACTTTCCTCCTGCACGATGGACTGCCCACTATTTTTTTATATTTATTTCTTTATTGAGGTATAGTTGATTTACAACATTATATGTTTCAGGTGTACAACATAGTGGCTCACAAGTTTTAAAGATTATACTCCATTTATAGTTATTATAAAATATTGGCTATATTCCCTGTGTTGTACAATATATCCTTGTAGCTTATTTACTTTATACATAGTAGTTTATACCTCTTAATCCCTTACTCGCATCTTGCCCCTCGCCACTGAAAACCACTAGTTTGTTCTCTGTATCTGTGAGTCTGTTTATTTTTTATTATATTTACTAGTTTGTTTTATTTTTTAGATTCCACATAAAAGTGATAACACACAGTATCTGTCTTTCTCTGTCTGACTTATTTCACTAAGCATAAACCCTCCAAGTCCATCCATGTTGTTGCAAATTGCCCACTATTTCGTTTCCCCACTGTATCTTCTTTTCATTTTATATGAAAACAGTGATATCATTTAATTACATTTATTTGTTTATAAGTATAACCTATATAAAAGCCATGTAGCCTCATTGTGCTGCCTCAAATATAGTTGCATTCAAAACATAATCTTACACATAAAAGATAATTAAAAATAAGTCAATTTTATACTCCATCTCCTGGGGATAATGTCAAAAGGAAAGTTATATGTCTAAAATATAGGATTTTTTTTTTATCACTTGCTCTACTCTTTTGCAGTATTGTGTCTTATATACAGGATTGACAATGTCAAAGATTGTTTTTGTCAAAAGTCAAATAAGTGATGAGATATTCTAGGTTGCTAGAGGTGATGAGAATGTAGTTGAAATGACTGATCATAGGGTTGCAAAATTTTAAGGTGGTTGATAAAAAAAATACAATGAGTTTGCAGCCATAAAAAAGAATGAAATAATGCCATCTGCAGCAACATGGTTGGAACTAGAGATTATCATACAAGTGAAGTAAGTCATAAAGAGAAAGACAAATACCATAAGATATCACTAATATGTGGAATCTAAAATATGACACAAATGAACTTATCTACGAAACAGAAACCAACTCACAGACATAGAGAACAGATTTGTGGTTGCCAGGGGGAGGTGGGGAGGAATGGAATGGGCGTTTGGGGTTAGCAGATGCAAACTATTGTATATAGAATAAACAAAAAGGTCCTACTGTATAGCACAGGGAACTATATTCAATATCCTGTGATAAACCATACTGGAAAATAATATTTTAAAAGAATGTATATATATATGTACAACTGAATCACTTTGCTGTACAGCAGAAATTAACACAACATTGTAAATCAACTGTACTTCAATTTTTTTAAAAATCAAAAAAAATGCAATGAGTTTGTATGGTTTGGAAACCAGAATCTGTACTCTCACTTATTAGTAAATATTCTTTGTTTGCAAATGATATAAATTTAATTCAAACTGCTTTGGCCATATCACTGTTAAGTGTAGGGACATTCTTCTGGCAGAGCTGAATCCAGATGCTCCAACAAAGTTAAAGAGAATTATGTGCTGACTTTATTCTCAGCAAGGCTTTTTTCCTATTGTAGCTCCTACAATTTGAGTTCTACGTTCAACCAGCTTAACACTTCCGTAGAGTGTTAAACCTCTTTGCCAAAAGTTCCAGCAAGAGTTAAAGGAATAAATCTTATTCCCAAACTTGAGACATCAAATTAGGACTATGTCTAGCTAAAATTGGGTTTTATGAATATCCTAGGAGGTAGGGATTTGATCACCCCATGTGAACTGCAGGACTGAGAGTAAGGTGGAAACCAAGGAGCTGTCCCTAAAAATAGGAGATATGGAGGCTGATCAGGCAAAATAACAAATGAGCCCTACACCTCACATAAAATAAAGCATACTGGAGATGGATGTTCTTGTTTTACAAAGGTTTTCATGCTAAAATACAAAATGGAGCCAGTAAGATAAAAGGACACATCATCAATCATTTACAGAAACTTTTCACATTTCAAATTTTCAGAAATCCACTTTCCCTTTAGTTACATTTTCATATCAACAGTGTGAATTTTATCTTTAGAAATCTTAGTTGCCCTGCTCTACTGACTAAAAAAGAGCAAATTTCTCTATTGACTAAAAAAGAGCAAATAAGTCGCATGAAATAGGCTTTCTGTCCATCTTTCTATACTATATATCTCTATATGCATGCATATAGATCATAAATATGATGCACTTGAAATCTTCTCAGTGTGCCCATTAAGGACAGTGAATATACATGGCACTGCTTCAGAGAGCTCAGTGAGTTTACTGAACTTTTCACCTGGCCTAATTCATTTTCCATCACTTTACTTCCTCAGTGTTCTTCCAAAAGTGGATGTATGTGCAGGTAGGGTGTTTGCATGTGTCACCATTTCACTCTGACACCTCTTTGGTGTGGAAATTGCTTTAGGTCTATAGGCATTTCCTCCTCCCCTGCTCTCCTCTCATTTATCTTCAAACTCTCCCTCTGCTGGGGCTCTGCTCTACATTCTCAAAGGTATTCTTAAGTCTTTGCCAGAATTTGTAAATGGACTCCAGTTCAGCCCTTCTTCTTCATAAACTCACCATTTTCTTTCTTATTCTCCCGACCATCAAAATTTTTTAGAGACACTTTGCTCTCAGGGTCTGTGTTACTCCTACCCCATTCATTTTTTAAATTAATTAATTAATTAGTTTGTTTATTTTTGGCTGCATTGGGTCTTCATTGCTGCATGCGGGCTTTCTTTAGTTGAGGCGAGCGGGGGCTACTCTTCCTTGCGGTGCTTGGGCTTCTCATTGCGGCGGCTTCTCGTTGCGGAGCACGGGCTCTAGGCACGCAGGCTTCAGTAGTTGTGGCATGCAGGCTCCATAGTTGTGGCTCACAGGCTCTAGAGTGCAGCCTCAGTAGTTGTGGTGCATGGCCTTAGTTGCTCCACGGCATGTGTGATCTTCCCGGACCAGGGCTCGAACCTGTGTCCCCACATTGGCAGGCAGATTCTTGACTACTGAGCCACCAGGGAAGTCCATACCCCGTTCGTTTTTAAAATATATCTTACAGTCTGACTTTTGGGCCCATCTATTCTACTGAGCCTGCAATTGTATTAACACTGATTACAAATACCCAAGTATTGATATAATGCCTTCATCTTTGTTGTAATGTCATGTCTTAACAGTTATAGCAAGAACAACTAACATTAATGAAACACAGGTGCCAGGCACCATGCTAAATTTTTATAAGAATTATTTCAGTATCTCATTTAATTTTCACAACATCTTTTGGTGGTGGGCTCTATTTTTATTCCTAACCAGATTCTACTTCTGGTTCTCATGTTCACCTTCTACATTAGAAATATGACCCACTTACTAAACATTGACAGGTGTGTAGCCAGTGTGATGATACTTGTAATTCTGATAGGACATCTAGCCCCTGAAATGTTGTGAATGAAGCAAATAATTTATATTCTCTTCATTAGGCAGTTGCATAGGCACTGTGCTTTGTAAATTTCAACCTTAGCAGTTCTCGAAAAAATAATAGCGTTCTCTATCTAGCTACCTTAAAATTTTGTTTGCCAAAACTTTACTGTGATGCTCTGGTGTTTTCAGCTGTAGAGGACATGGGACACAGGTTACTGAGTTGGCACAAGTTTTATGATGTTTTCCTCAGAACACTAGAAGTGCACACCTTTCAATCCATCAGCAAAATACTGAGCACACTGCACTGTGTAGGTGAACACAATATGAAGATTCTTCCACCCTCCAGTGGAATTGGAATGTTGTGGGAAGTTGAGCAATACACATATAAGAAAGAAACTTAGTAACAGCACTAGACAGTAGACTCAGTGCTGAGAAGTGATAGGAAGACTAAGCACTCTTGGACTTCACAAAGGAAAGAGCCAGTTTTGAATATGTAGTGACCAGAAACAAGAGTCCAAAGTGCAGTTTGACGGACAGGTCAGATAGTGATTAAGCAGAAGGAAGAGAACATCATAGGTTCATGAAACAGAGTGAACAAAGGAAAGAGATGGAAATAGCAATTCTAACAGCTCATTTTTATTGAGTATTGACTCTGTGCCAGGTAAAATACTAAATGTTTTGCTTGTAAACTCATTCAGGGAGAAATTAGAGATGTACTTGGAAAAACTTTAAGCAGTCAATAAGATGACCAGGGTTATTCCTTGTTCTGACACTATGTGATCTTACTGTGCTAAGATCTTTTCCCCTGAGGGGCCTCAGTTTTTTCACTTGGCAAATGAATAGTACACACTGGGCACTCTTGAAGTTTCTTCCTGGTCCAAATTCTATGTAAAGAGGTCAACATAGGAAAAATGATTATGGAACTGGAAACTGCAAAATGATTGTTAGTCTTGGGGATTTTAGCTCAGAGACACTAGGATCATTTAGTTAATACTATGTTCAAGGCATTTTGCCAAGTCACCTCATTTTCTATTCATTTGAATTTTGTAAAAACTAAGGTCCTGATCAACACTTATTTATGATTTTACATAAGGGTAACTCCTTCATATGCCTATAGGAAATAGGTAGGTAATGTAAATAAATTAATAACATCACATGGTAACTATGGTAATCTGGAGAGCAAAGTCTCTAAGCAGGGAAGTCAGTAGCCTGCAACTGTTAGTACTGTGGGAATGGTATTATGTCCTCTGCTTCACAGTAATTAGGAGAGGATTCAGAAGGATGAAAACCATAATCATGATTAACCTGTTCCTATTTTCTATGTTTTCTTCCAGGCACTTATCATACACCATCATATGACTCTTAATGCTGGACATATATCTCTTGTTTCCTATTTCAGGTAAGAAAAACTTGAAGCGTAAAGAAGCTAAGTAACACCCAATTTTTACCAACAGTAAGAAAGGGAGAAGGTGATGACAAGTTTCAAACTCAAGATAATCTAGTTGTAAAGCTTTTCTGACTGTCTCTTGAAGTTTTTTGCCCTTTATTTGATCCCCAATGATTTCTTGTTTCCTGAGTTCCTCTAGATTAATATCTAACAGCCGTTTGTCTATCATGTGGAACTCATATAATTAAGACTTTACCCCTCTACAGCATTCATTTTCAAACATGGACCATGTTAACATGTTCTGCAGTTTGAAGAAAGTTTCTTCACTGTCATTTCTTATGCATGCTCTAAAATAAAGATCTGCTTAATGGACAATGTTATCCCATGGCCCATAAATATTAATATGGATGCCGTTAGTTAGAGTGGAATGTGCTCAGTTGTGAATGTTTTCAAAGAATATAATTGCTGATTTATTTTTACATTAGAGGATGTATTCTTAGCATTTGGAATCATTTGTGCTTAATTGGTATCAGCTATTCTCACATCAATAAATGAGTAAATGAAACTCACATTACTAGCCGCCAGTGACACAGGAGAAGTTGAGTTCTGGTGCCTTCCTAGACCTTGTCACTGATTACTACACTCATAGTCATCCAAGTGGTGAGAAGAACCCTGTCAGCTGACACAACATGCCTCTGATGTAGAGGCAGCATAGAAAGAATGCATGAAGTTTGCTTGTTCCAGAAAACATTTCATTATATATAATTAAGATATACAAAAAGGGGGTACTCAAATTCTATAGCTTATTGCCAGCCAAATAATTTAACCATTCACAAATCTCAGTGGATAAATTCATCAATTTAGTTTAACCGGGATCATATTGGAATAGCAGCTTCAAATTGATATGCTCCTCTCACTGAAGGCTTCTAAGGTGAAAGTAAAATAAAAACAAGTGAGATGTAATAACTATACCCTCTTTATAAAATAGTGCATGGAAGGAGTATCTAGTTAATTATTTGATAAAAAGTAAATTTAATCATCATTTTGTGAAATTTGATGGTTAATAAAAAACATACAGAGAAAAGTTTAAAGCATTGAAAAGTATACATTTTAGCTCAAAATAATAGTGTGGCTATAGCACAAGGAAATTAGTCTACATCTTTCGGGCTACCTCTCAATAGCAGACATTATCAGAGATACTATCCAAATATCATTCATTTATTCATTCAGTAATAACATTAAGAAAACTTGATTGCCAGGCATGAGTTAATTATTTTGAGAGTATTAAAATACTGTGAGATATAGCCCTTAACTTTTCATCTTCAGGGAATTAGCAAGTTCCTCTGTGGAGCCCCTCTCTGATTCTTCATTCATTTCAGTATTATGCCTCTTGCTATAAATGCATAGGGCACAAACTTGTGGATAGTCCAACAACAACTATTGCTAGTGTCAGTGTATTAACTGACACTGATCACAAGGAACTCTAAGGCAACAGAATAAATGAGTATCTTGGCTTTTCTTATTTAAAATATCCAGGGCTTACGGAATATGTACTATGAGTCAAAGGCTGTACTATGCACCACTCTTCCATTTACTTCTTACGTTAGCCCAGGAACTGCTCTTTTATTAGCATCATTGCTCCTGTTTCACAGGTGTGGCAGCTTGGCCTCAGAGGGGTTCTACAGCTTGCTCATACTGCAGCTAGCAGGTAGTAGGGACAAGTTTTGAATCTGAGTAATTGTCCCTAGAGCTTAAGCTCTTAATACTATTCCATTCAAGTGCTGGGTATTAGTATAAGTAAACAGATTCATTTCAGTCAGACTGCTAAAGTAAATTAATGGTTGATTGCTCTGCCCAAAGCACAGAAATAAACTCAATGAAGTCCATGTATCTTTTCATTTTCTTTTACGATTTCACCAGGAGAAAAGAGCATCCAAGGCTAACCTCAGGTGATATGCAAAACCGTATTCTTCATTAAATTTTTTTTTCTACTTTAGTATGAAGTCCTCAGACTATTAGTGGGTAGTTTTTGCATAATAGTTAGTGTTCACCAATCATTCCATATGCTTCTCTACATTTCCCAGCCTTCCTAGGAATTATTCTGGAGCCCCATATCTAGTTTGGCCCATGGATGCTGACAGGAAATGACATGTTTTATCTCTGGGCTGAGCTACTTCATCCATTCGTCTCTTTCTCTGCAGTGTTTTTAGAAGCTGTGTGTTTCAGATGGCATAACTACAAGGTGCAGGATGGCTGCCCAATATGCACTGGAATAAGAGTTTATGTGAAACTCATTGAATTAAGTGACTGAGATTTGGAGGTTAACAGAACCTAAGCTAATGTGACTAATACTAAAGTTTAATTGTCCATAGGTTAAAAATGGAGTTATCTATTCATCCATGCATGTCTTTTCTGTCACTTCAGAGACACCCTAACTTGAAAGACAAAATCTGTTTTATGTGTTAGCCGTTAGCAGGATGTACAGAAGCAGCCATTATTCATGCCAATTTACAGTATCAGTAATGCTCTGAGTTTTCAGTACATAGAAATTGGAAATGATGATGCATATCTGATTGGGGTATGGGCTCATTGTTACCCCTAGCCTTCCACCTGTGAGTGAGCTGAAGTCTTTCTGCTCACCCATAATGAAAGTGGTGTGTAAAATTTCCATGGTGGTCACCATTGTCCTTGTGTGTTGAGGCAAGTCATAAAAAGCTGCATTGCCTTTTGGCAGAAGTCCAGGAAAACCAGGGACATTTGCTCAGATTCTTGGCAAGGAAGACTTTATGTCAAAATTCTGTCATTAAAAAATGTCAAATGAAAGTTAAGGCAAGATAACGTTACCATCATTTTCCCTCATTCCTAGGGAAATATGTGGACTTTTAAATATATTGTATTCTAGATGTTATCACTTTCAGCAATCTGGATTGAAGCTACTATTTAAATAAAAGTCTATATTATCTGATTTATCAAAATGTACTGCATCAGCATCAAATATTTGGACATTTAAAGAGGAAAGTTTAGAATATATCTCCTAGGTTTGATGTCATAACCTGGGAGTTTATTAGTAGAATTTTGGAAAACCCCTCCCATATTTTTAAAGATCCAAAATTATGTCTCACAGTTCCAAAAAAAAAAAACAAAAAAACAAAAAAACCTAAAGATCTCAACTCAGATGATTTTGAACATTTCAGATTTTCTCGCTACAAACAAATTCTCCCTCATACAAATAGTACATAAATGTAAAGGAAATATTAAATGCCTATAGTATCAGACAATCTGAGATCCTCTATTCTGAGAATTTATCATTATACTTTTCAAATTATTTCCAAATCCTACCTGCTTTCATATCCTCAGAAGCTGGCTTTCTGTTTTGCTATGATGGCTCAAAAGAAAATAAACAGATGGACTGAAAAAAAAAATCCAGAAATACAAATAGGGTAGAAGCTGCCCAGGGCTTTTGAACAGCATCAAAGTAAGGTGGTTTTTTTCCTTTCTGTTTTTGGTTGGGGGGTTCTATTTGACAAACAAATCTCCTGGAACAGAAACCTTGATATGGTTTCACTCTCAACCACCATCAACTGTGTTTTATTTTGTTTTGTTTTTCTTTAAATCCGAACATAAATTTAGGGTGTTTTTTTGTTTTGTTTTGTTTTTTAATTCTGATGATGGAATAATCAATGATTGGTATTTAAGAAGTGTATTAAACTGGGGGTGGGAGGGAGGAGGAGATCTATGCAAGACTTTAGGATATATGGATTCCTTTACTTCAGCAGTGAAGAACTTTAGGGGCTCTAATCTCATTAATTAAATTGCTTTCAAATAAAGGCCAGGTCCACTGACACCTGACAAAGATAAATTATGCCCAGGATAGACTTCAGTTTTCCTGCATATGCTTGCCCTTTATTTGTTGACATCCACATATAGGACTCTAAGTTAAACATATTTTATGTTTCCAATACCCCATTTTCTACCTCCTTTTTTGTTTGTTATGTCAAGTATAGGACGTTTTTATAATGTCAAGTATAGGACTTTGAAGGGAAAACTGAGGGACAGAGACATTAAATGCTCCAGCCCTGTAGGGGTTGCAGGGCACATCTACCCTGAACACATCCTGAACGAGGCACCCAGTCAGTGGCATAAATCAGAACTTAAATTCAACCTGAGTTCTGCTTCCCAAGCCCCAAACCTGGTGGTTCTGCCTCAGTCTGAACCAAGAAGTTTTGAGATTAGTCCTACCCCTGGTGGGATATAGTTGGGTCACCCAGAGGAAGTCCCTTTCTGTATTTCATACAAAGGCACCATAGGGTCCTTGCAGTGCCCTAGTTGCTCTGAATGAAAGGAGCGAAAGCCGCTTTTGTGATTCCCTACACTTCCAAGATTAACAACCATGGCGCCATCCCAGCTAGTTCAGAGTCACAAGCATGGAGGCCTGAACAAGTGAACTTAAATTAGGTGGTTTTGAAATTCCACATCCAGTCTATCAAAAATACAGGAATGAAGACTGGCATGTTGGCAGCTAAGGCAAACTTTAGCATGACCCAGAAAGGCAATAAAAAGTAGAAGTTAAGGCAATAGGATTTGGTTTTGGTCAATCCACTCAAATCCTGGTTCTTTCCACCTGTTAACTGTATGTCTATAATTATTAACTACATATTCTTTATGACCCCATTTCTTTAAAGGTAAAATTACTAAAAGAGTACCTACTTCAGAAAGCTGTTCTGTGAAGATTTATTATGTCATAGTACATTTAGTTGACCCATTAAGAGAGGTTATTATGCCAGCATCATCAGCACCAGAGTCATCACTGCAGGCCTGTATCTTAAATCCCATAAATGCATGTTAAAAATGCATATTTTCTGGCCTCATTCTCTATTAACTTAATCAGAATAAATGCACTTGGGATCTGGAAATGTGCATTTTTAACACACAAATCACATAATTCTGATGGAACCTTCAAAATGAGAACTTCAAAGAGATAGATGAATTTCTGCCTCAGAGACACACCATCTGAATTCACCCCTTATTTTAATAGATGAAGAAACATACACATGTTGGGTTAGCAACTTTCCAAAGGTCACACAATTAGTCTTCCTACTTACCAATCTAAGTATCTCCCAGCATTTTGATGGGCTTCATTATTTAAAATGTCATAGTAGCTTTTTTCCAACCAGCATGGAAAGATGAATCATACACTAGGTTTAAGTGTGTTTCAGAGAGATGAAAAGTCTGGTGAATTTTCTTAGAATACAATCTTGCTGAACTTGGCATACTCCTATCCTACCCACTTCTAAATTCCACCTTAATGTTCTATCAAATTTAAACTATAAGCCAGAGACATGTTGCGGGTAGAACAGCGCCTTCCTCAAGGACCTGCTCCTAAATGACACTTATGTACAATAGGCCACGATTGTAGGTAACTTTGGAAATACACAGGTAAAATTGGTCCATTGCCTGCAACTCTGGTTGCCTTAATGAATGATGTCACAGTCTTCTGAATCTAAAGAACAAGATCACTTTCTCATTGACTGACTAGCAGGCCAGAAGGCACTATGTTGTGAAATTTTGTCAGGCCACACTCTAATGAGTTGTCTGTCATAGAAGTGGTGTTGAACTATTATAGATATGGCTCTGAAGATTTAAGATTTATTAGTCAGGGTTACAAACACACAAGAATGAAAACAAACTAAACATTATTCTACCAGTTCTACCCATTGGAAAAAAATAAAGTTTAAAAACTGGAAGCAGCCTTAGAAATCATCTGACAAATTTCTTAATTTTATAGAGAAGAAAACAAAAGCCTTGCAAGATCAAATAATATATATTGAGTCACATGGCAATATAGTACAGATCTATGACAGTGATAATAGTAATGTCAACATTAATTCAAACACTATTCTAGGTATTTTATATTCCATTCACTCATTAAACTTAAACATGCCATTGGCGATGAGGAAAATGAAGCTCAGAATGGTTAAATAACTTGTGTAAGATCACATACCTAGTGCATGCTAAGCTAAGATCTGAACTGTTATGTAAGACTCCAAACGAAGACGCTTAGACCCAGTTCTAACTTTTTCTGCACCATGCTGCTCTCACTCCCCCAGTTTCCAGGCTACTGCTTTCATGCCTCTTCTTCAACCAAACTCTTGAAATTGAATTGATTCTGTATCCCAAATGAGTTCATCAAGTTCATCAAGCCTTCAAGGAACACTTCATTGCCAAGCTGTTAGATGTCAATAATTTTCAATTTTTAAATGGGTTTATAAAGCCAGTTGAAGAGAGTTCTGCACTCCCAAATGTCACCTCTGTCATTTAGGTGACTTCCAGAGCAACTGGAAGTTTGGCACCAACTTGGAGAAGTACTTCTCTGAGTAACAGAAGGGGGAAGTAAAATGAGGACGTCTCCTAAATGGCTGTTTTTATAGCAAAGACTTTTGATAATGTCACACTGTGTAGATAAAGACCATACACTCATGTCAGTGTCATCTGACAGCCTGTGAAGATGACCAGTGAAGGAAGATTTCTCTTAAAAAGTGAATGAAATTGCAGGCTGAGGGAATGAGATGCCAGGAATCCTGGTGGCAGGAAAGTGAAGGGAGCAAGTAAGGAGATAAAAGCAGCTTGGCTAGAAAGTAACAAAGGAAAGAGTGTCAGAGATAAGACTATAGATAAGATAAAGTTGGGGCAATGTTGTAGAGGCTCCAGGGCAGGGAATGCTTTATTCTAGTTCCTTAAGAGATGGGAGACTTATTGACAGTTTTGAAGCAGCATATTGGTAGACGTGAAACATCAAATTAGTCACCAACTGCTGATCTAAATATTTACAAATAAAAAGATATGAAGTTTTATGAGCACTAAAATCTGTCGTGAAGCAGAAGGAATTGTCTTTATCATAAGTGGTAATAAGGCCAAGCCATATAGCATAATGAAAAGTTAGGGGAAAATTTCCAATTTCTTCTTCCTCAAATATCAGTAAATTTTACCTACTAGAAAACTCATTATCACCATCCACCTTCCTTTCCTTTCTCTTTCTAACTACATGAGGGCTAGAAATTAAGGCTACTTTACTACTACATTTCTCACCTCAATGTCTCTTTTTATATCTTTTCAACTACCAGGAATACATAATGGCAGAAGGAGTGGAGGACACCCAGTGGTGGTAGGCATTGCATTCTAGGGTGAGGAGCTGATAGTAGGAAGGGAGCAAAATAGAAATGACCAGAAAAGAGTGAATCTGGAAAACCTCTAGTTTTTAGTTTAGTTTAGTTTTAGGAAAACCTAAGCACGTCTTCAAGTTAAAAAGGAATAAAATTACTTCTGAATTGTCATATAGTCAGGTCACATCAGACATACCCTCCTCAAGACAACATAGTCATATTTGACTGGAAGTTCTATAAAAGCACTAGAATTAAGGGAACAGAGAGAAATCTGGAAAATGCCCCCCCCAAAGTCAAAATTGATTATATGATAAAGGTGATGTTCCAGCTCCGCAGAGAGAACATGGGTTATCAGTACAATGAACCATTTATAAGCAGTTCAAATTAAAGATTTATATAATACCATCTATGAAAATATATAACATAGATTTTAAAATTATATTTTAAATATGAAATCATATATGAACTAGCTGAAGACATATCTAAACACAAAAGCAATAAAATAAATTACAAAGAAAAATTGTTAGATTTGAATATCCTTCAGGCAACTTTTCCTTCACTTGGACATTTAAAGTTTTAGAAAGATTTGTCTCTATTCTCAGGCTTTATTGCCTTAATACACTTTCATCAAGGCACCAAAACCTGACTTTCACCCAGGTGAATTCAATATATCCGCTTTTGCTAAGGTCACCAATAATCAGTAAACTATTGGTAACCAGTGGGAAATACCACAATCCTCTTCTTATTTAGTTTCTTCAAGTGTTTGACACTCTTTATCATTCATTCTCGCTTGAAATTTTCATTAGTGTTGGTGACCTTGTGTTCACCTTGTTTTCCTTCCACTTAGAACCTCAACTAGCATGCAGAAAACTTTCTTGGAAATTGGAAAAAAAATCTATAGCCTCTTGCTAAGGTGCACAGGGTAGTGCATGGGATCTTAGCTTACTCTCACCCTTTTGGCCAGATACTCTTGTGCAGGACACAACCTGCTCAACTCCATGTGACCACCCTCTTCCTGTATCATTTTGCTCATTCTCATTTCCCTTTGTAGGTTTCTAACTACACTACTGATTCTACAGTGATATGATTTAAAAATCATAACATTTTAAATGCTGGAGTTTTTTTCTAATTTTCAGAGTTAAGAGATATGCAGAGCATTGAGGACTTAAATTGTAGTTATAGTACAGAATTTAAATCACAGAAGCCTTGAAAATATGAAAAAGGAGATAATAATAAAGCTAACAAAAATTAAAAGGTACATGAAAGGAGTAAACGCACCAATTTACTCACATCTCATAAAGAAGTCAATAGATATAGTGTTAAAGGTTATGACATCTAAAAAAGAAAGTTATAACTATATGATATCAAGTTTTCATGAAAATCATTAGAGGAACAAAAAACAAAACTAAAAGTACAAACATCAGTTGCTTCTTGGAAATAAAACTGGGTCAGAGGGGATAAGATTTTTGCTTTTCATTTTGTGGTATTCTGTACCATTTAATATTTTTAACCCTGAACCACTTCTATAATAAAACAAAGCGCATATATCTAGTTTTGATATTTATTAAGAAATGAAAAGAAAGCAGGTTGGATCAGCTGACCTTTAAGTTCTCTTCTATCTTGAGAGTCTGTGATTCTGTGACCACAGACGCAGTTTAGGAAGATTAATCTTGCAGCCGTGTGCAAGATGGATTGGGATAGAGAGAGATGGAAGTGGAGAAGCCAATTACCAGGTTATTATAGTACATATGGTAGGAAAGTAATGAGGGTCTGAACTGAGGTGTAGGCAGCAGGAATAGAAGGAAGGTTAAAAATGTTAAAGGCTTTGTGGAGATAGAATGTACCTAATTTGGAAATTGACTGGATGGAAGTACAGGGTTTCAGAAAAGGGGTATTAAACTGACTATAAAATTTCAAGTCAGCATGATTATAAGACTTGGTGGTATCATTAGCTGAAATAAGGGGATCAGAAGTAGAGGGCATATTCCAATGACTAGGCCAAACTGAGCCAGGGAAGATGGTAATTATGAGAAGCAGCTTAATCATTAGTGGATGGGAGCATAGTGGTAGTCAAAAGGAATTTAGGCAGCACCTAAATTTGTTGAAGAGCTTGGCTCCTGCTCTCTGGTCAGGGAGGACTGGGGATCATTTCTGAGTTGATAGAAGGTTATTTGTAGCTTGATATATTCTGAGTTAAGGAAATGAAAAAAAAAAATTTTTAAACCTTCTCTCTACTAGAGGAAACAAAAAGTCTTGAGTATTGATACAGCTCTTCAGCACTATTCTATAAAATTGACCTTGCCATGCATAACTTAAAATATTAATGATAATAATAGTATCTCACTTAGACAAGTATGTCAAACACTGCATGTGTTATAAAAGTAATTTCTTCTATAGTATATCTTACAATATCAGAAATATACTCCTGAGGCAAATAGATGATTATCAAAAATATACATGTACATATGTAACAGTTATCCTTTCTTTCTTTTTTTACATTACCAAAATTGCAAAAACTGAATTGTCTAATTTTGTGGAAGTAAATTAGACAATTTATTTCCTGGGTTTCATGAATTCATGGTCATCCACTTTATTTGGATGCTTTATTTTATTTACACCTACCTCTTTCTATTAAATGGATTGAAGATAGCTTACACCCCCAAAGTATTAAAATATCCAAAATTGTAGCTAAATTCAAAATAAGGAAATGGAGCAAGATACTTCCAGGTGATATTACAAATGAAAACTGAAATTTCAGTAGGAAAATAGGATGACAGGTTAAAAAAACTGCTCATGTATGAATCACTATGTTGTACCTCTGAAAATAATATTGTAAATCAACTACACTTTAATAAAAACAAACAAACAAAAAATAAAAACTCCTCATGCAAACATAAGTATAGAGAGATAAAAGGGGATCTAAAAATAAGATCTGTGCCATGTAAAAGGTCTATTTTGCATTTATAATTTAGAGGAAAATATAAAAGCATTTTAGGGCTTCCCTCATGGCACAGTGGTTAAGAATCCACCTGCCAATGCAGGGGACACGGGTTGGAGCCCTGGTCTGGGAAGATCCCACATACCGCACAGCAACTAAGCCTGTGCGCCACAACTACTGAGCCTGCACTCTAGAGCCCATGAGCCAGAACTACTGAGACCACGTGCCACAACTGCTGAAGCCCTCGCTCCTACAGCCCGTGCTCTGCAACAAGAGAAGCCACAGCAATGAGAAGCCTGTGCACCGCAACAAAGAGTAGCCCCCACTCGCCGCAATGAGAGAAAGCCCACAAGCAGCAATGAAGACCCAACACAGCCAAAAATAAATAAATAAAACAAATTTAAAAAAAAAAAAACATTTTGTAAGGGAAAAGAAAATATTGAAAAATCAGCTTTGTGTTCTAAATAAAATTTAAATTATATTAAAAACCAAGAAACTATAGATGACATTAAGTCACAAGTTAGAGGTGTATGTTGATGAATGTGATAAGAAAAATTGCAAAATCCAAACTTATTTTTTTAGTCTAGGCTTGTGGGTTTTTTGAAAGTACAATAACCCTTTGAAATAATCAGAAATAGAGATTATTATCATCACACTTAGTAAGAGATGAAACTGAGGCTTCTAAGGACCTTGCTTAAAAGCAGGTGATAAAGCTGAATTTCTAAGCCAGTGACCTTGTTTCCTGAGCATTGCTTTCCCCACTGCCATTCAGTGACAGCCATCAGAGTTTTCTGCATTATTTTAACAATGCATAAAAAATTAGCTCCCGGAATATCTTACTTTAACTATCTTCCAACAAATAATAACACATACCCATGTTGATGAACTCAACTGACCAAAAAATCTGATCAAGTAAAATACTTTACATAGAAAAGAGCCTTTTTCTATCACCTCAGACACCAGAGAAGGGCATGAAACGCTAATGCTGCTGCTGCAGCCACCAAGAATCCTGTGTGCAGGCACAGGTCACTATCCACACACCACACACACACCTCCCTCCCTGAGCCTGTGCAACATGCCACTGCCAGGGTCCCGTGATCCACCGACAAGTTCCCTGGGAGAACACACGGCATGCCTCAGGCTGTTGCAATGTCATGCTGGCCTCTGCCGCTGCAGGCTCACCCCGCATTCCAATTATAACTACCGTACCCCTCCCTCCCCTTGCCATGAGTGAGCCAGAGCCCCCTAATTAGCTGCTGCTTTAACCCCGTCCTGTCTGGGCGGGAACAGAAACCTGAGGATGACCTACATGCAGAGATGGGGCCAAAACTAAAGCTGAACCCCAGGAGCTGTGCGAACAAAGAAGAGAAAAGGAAATTTCTCCGTGCAGCCTCAGGAGCAGCAGATTAAATCCCCACAATCAACTTGATGTACCTGTGCATCTGTGGAACACCTGAATCAACCCCAAAGTGAGGCGGCGGACTGTGGGAGCAACTGTAGACTTGGGGTTTGCTGTCGGTGACTGCTTGTTTCTGATTTTTGTGTTTATCTTAGTATAGTTTTTATTGCTTGTTATCATTGGTGAATTTTTTTAATGGTTTGGTTGCCCCCCCATTTTTTTTAGTATTTTTAATTTTTTTATTTTAATAATTGTTTTTGTTTTTTTATTTTAATTATTTTATTTTATTTATTTATTTTTTCTTTATTTTATCTCCCTTTTCTTCTGAGCTGCGTGGCTAACAGGGTCTTGGTGGTCTGGCCTGGTGTCAGGCCTTAGCCTCTGAGGTGGGAGAGCCAAGTTCAGGACATTGGACCACCAGAGACCTCCAGGCCCCTCATAATATCAATGAGCGAAATCTCTCCCAGAGATCTCTGTCTCAGCGCTAAGACCCAGCTCTACCTAACGGCCAGCAACCTCCAGTGCTGGACATCCCAGGCCAAACAACTAGGAAGACAGGAACACAAACCCACCCATTAGCAGAGAGACTGCCTAAAATCATACTAAGTTCACAGACACCCCCAAAACACCACAGGACATAGCCCTGCCCAGTGGAAAGACAAGATCCAGCCTCACCCACCAGAACACAGGCACCAGTCCCCTCCACCAGGAAGCCTACACAACCCACTGAACCAACCATACCCACTGGGGGTAGACACCAAAAACAACAGGGACTACAAACCTGCAGCCTGAGAAAAGGAGATTCCAAACACAATAAGTTAAGCAAAATGAGAAGACAGAGAAATATGCAGCAGATGAAGGGGCAAAGTAAAAACCCACCAGACCAAACAAATGAAGAGGAAATAGGCAGTCTACCTGAAAAAGAATACAGCATAATGAGAGTAAAGATGATCCAAAATCTTGGAAATAGAATGCAGAAAATACAAGAAACATTTAAAAAGGACCTAGAAGAACTAAAGAGCAAACAAACAATGATGAACAACACAATAAATGAAAAGAAAAATTCTCTAGAAGGAATCAATAGCAGAATAACTGAGGCAGAAGAACAGATAAGTGACCTGGAAGATAAAATAGTGGAAATAACTACCACAGAGCACAATAAAGAACAAAGAATGAAAAGAATGGAGGACAGCCTCAGAGACCTCTGGGACAACATTAAATGCACCAACATTCAAATTATAGGGGTCCCAGAAGAAGAAGAGGAAAAGGAAGAGACTGAGAAAATATTTGAAGAGATAATAGTTGAAAACTCCCCTAACATGGGAAAGGAAATAGTCAATCAAGTCCAGGAAGCGCAGAGAGTCCCATACAGGATAAATCCAAGAAGAAACACACTAAGTCATATATTAATCAAACTATCTAAAATTAAACACAAAGAAAAAATATTAAAAGCCATAAGGGAAAAGCAACAAATAACATACAAGGGAAACCCCATAAGGTTAGCAGCTGATATTTCAGCAGAAACTCTGAAACCCAGAAGGGAGTGGCAGGACATATTTAAAGTGATGAAAGGGAAAATCTACAACCAAGTTTACTCAGCAAGGATCCCATTCATATTCGAGGATAAAGTAAAACCTTTACAGACAAGCAAAAAGAATTCAGCACCACCAAATGAGCATTACAACAAATGCTAAAGGAACTTCACTGGGCAGGAAACACAAAAGAAGGAAAAGACCTACAATAAAAAACCCCAAACAATCAAGAGAATGGTAATAGGAACGTATATATCGATAATTACCTAAAATGTAAATGGATTAAATGCTCCAAACAAAGGACATAGACTGGCTGAATGGATACAAAAACAAGATCCATATATATGCTGTCTAAAACAGATCCACTTCAGACCTAGGGACATGTACAGAATGCAAGTGAGGGGATGGAAAAAGATATTCCATGCAAATGGAAATCAAAAGAAAGATGGTGTAGCAATTCTCATATCAGACAAAATAGACCTTAAAATAAAGACTGTTACAAGACACAAATAAGGACACTACATAATGATCAAGGGATCAATCCAAGAAGATATAACAATTGTAAATATTTCTGCACCCAACATAGGAGCACCTCAATACATAAGGCAAATGCTAACAGCCATAAAAGGGGAAATTGACAGTAACACAATCATAGTAGGGGACTTTAACACCCCACTTTCACCAATGGATAGATCATCCAAAATGGAAATAAATAACAAAACAGAAGCTTTGAATGACACATTAAACAATATGGATTTAACTGATATTTATAGGACATTCCATCCAAAAACAACAGAATACACTTTCTTCTCAAGCGCTCATGAAACATTCTCCAGGATAGATCATATCATAGGTCACAAATCAAGCCTTGGTAAATTTAAGAAAATTGAAATCGTATCAGGTATGTTTTCCAACCACAACGCTATGAGACTAGATATCAGTTACAGGAAAAATGTAAAAAATACAAACACATGGAGGCTAACAATACACTACTAAATAACCAAGAGATCACTGAAGAAATCAAAGAGGAATTCAAAAAATACCTAGAAAACACAGTGACCGAAAACCTATGGGATGCAGCAAAAGCAGTTCTAAGAGGGAAGTTTATAGCAATACAAGCCTACCTCAAGCAACAAGAAAAATATCAAATAAACAACCTAACCTTACACCTGAAGCAATTAGAGAAAACAGAACAAAAAACCCCAAAGTTAGCAGAAGGAAAGAAATCATAAAGATCTGATTAGAAATAAATGAAAAATAAATGAAGGAAATAATAGCAAAGATCAGTAAAACTAAAAGCTGGTTCTTTGAGAAGATAAAAAAAAAAATTGATAAACCACTAGCCAGACTCATCATGAAAAAAAGGGAGAAGACTCAAATCAACATAATTAGAAATGAAAAAGGAGAAGTAACAACCGACACCACAGAAATACAAAGAATCATGAGAGATTATTACAAGTAACTATATGTCAATAAAATGGACAAGCTGGAAGAAATGGACAAATTCTTAGAAAAGCACAACCTTCCGAGACTGAACCAGGAAGAAATAGAAAATATAAACAGACCAATCACCAGCACTGAAATTGAAACTCTGATTAAAAATCTTCCAACAATCAAAAGCCCAGGACCAGATGGCTTCACAGGCAAATTCTGTCAAACATTTAGAAAAGAGTTAACACCTATCCTCAATCTCTTCCAAAATATAGCAGAGGGAGGAACACTCCCAAACTCATTCTACGAGGCCACCATCACCCTGATGCCAAAACCAGACAAAGACGTCACAAGAAAAGAAAACTACAGACCAATATCACTGATCAACATACATGCAAAAATCCTCAACACAATACTAGCAAACAGAATCCAACAGCACATTAAAAGGATCATACAACATGATCAAGTGGGGTTTATCCCAGGAATGCAAGAATCCTTCAATATAGGCAAATCAATCAATGTGATACACCATAGTAACAGATTGCAGAAGAAAAACCATGTGATCATCTCAGTAGATGCAGAAAAAGCTTTTGACAAAATTCATCACCCATTTATGATGATAACTCTCCAGAAAGTAGGCATAGAGGGAACTTACGTCAACATAATAAAGGCCATATATGATAAACCCACAGCCAACATCATTCTCAAAGGTGAAAAGCTGAAACCATTTCCTCTAAGATCAGGAACAAGACGAAGCTGTCCACTCTCACCACTATTATTCAACACAGTTTTGGAAATTTTAGCCACAGCAATCAGAGAAGAAAAAGAAATAAAAGGAATCCAAATTGGAAAAGAAGTAAAGCTTGTTTGCAACTGGAATGATACTATACATAGAGAATCCTAAAGATGCTACCAGAAAACTACTAGAGCTAATGAAAGAATTGGTAAAGTAGCAGGATACAAAATTAATGCACAGATATCTCTTTCATTCCTCTACACTAATGATGAAAAATCTGAAAAAAAGAAATTAAGGAAACACTCCCATTTACCCTTGCAACAAAAAGAATAAAATACCTAGGAGTAAACCTACCTAAGGAGACAAAAGACCTGTATGCAGAAAAGTATAAGTACTGATGAAAGAAACTAAAGAGGATACAAACAGATGGAGAGATATACCATGTTCTTGGATTGGAAGAATCAACATTGTGAAAATGACTCTACTACCCAAAGCAATCTACAGATTCAATGCAATCCCTATCAAACTACCAATGGCATTTTTCATAGAACTAGAACAAAAAATTCCACAATTTGTATGGAAACACAAAAGACCCCAAATAGCCTAAGCAATATTGAGAGAGAAAAACGGAGCTGGAGGAATCAGGTTCCCTGACTTCAGGCTATATTACAAAGCTACAGTAATCAAGACAGTATAGTACTGGCACAAAAACAGAAATATAGATCAATGGAACAGGATAGAAAACCCAGAGATAAACCCACATACATATGGTCACCTTATAAAGGAGGCAAGAATATACGATGGAGAAAAGCCAGTCTCTTCAATAAGAGGTGCTGGGAAAACTGGACAGCTACACGTAAAAGAATGAAATTAGAACACTTCCTAACACCATACACAAAAATAAACTCAAAATGGATTAAAGACCCCAATGTAAGGCCAGACACTATAAAATTCTTAGACAAAAATGTAGGCAGAACACTCCATGAGATAAATCACAGCAAGATCCTTTTGGACCCACCTCCTAGAGAAATGGAATAAAAATAAACAAATGGGACCTAATGAAACTTAAAAGATTTTGCACAGCAAAGGAAACCATAAACAAGATGAAAAGACAACCCCCAGAATGGGAGAAAATATTTGCAAACAAAGCAACTGACAAAAGATTAATCTCCAAAATATACAAGGAGCTCATGCAGATCAGTATCAAAAAAAACAAACAACCGTATCAAAAAATGGGCAGAAAACCTAAATAGACATTTCTCCAAAGAAGATATACAAATTACCAACAAACACATGAAGGGATGCTCAACCTCAGTAATCATTAGAGAAATGCAAATCAAAACTACAATGAGGTATCACCTCACAATGGTCAGAATGGCCATCATCAAAAAATCTGCAAACAATAAATGCTGGAGAGGGTGTGGAGAAAAGGGAACCCTCTTGCACTGCTGGTGGGAATGTAAATTGATACAGCCACTATGGAGAACAGTTTGGAGATTCCTTTAAAAACTAAAATAGAACTACCATATGACCCAGCAATCCCACAACTGGGCGTATACCCTGAGAAAACCATAATTCAGAAAGAGTCTACAGTGTTCATTTTAGCTCTATTTACAATAGCCAAGACATGGAAACATCCTAAGTGTCCATCAACAGATGAATGGATAAAGAAGATGTGGCACATATATACAATGGAATATTAGTCAGCCATAAAAATAAATGAAATTGAGTTATTTGTAGTGAGGTGGATGGACCTAGAGTTTGTCATACAGAGTGAAGTAAGTCAGAAAGAGAAACGCAAATACCGTATGCTAACACATATATATGGAATCTAAAAAAAAAAAAGGTTCTGACAAACATAGGGGAAGGGCAGGAATAAAGACGCAGACATAGAGAATGGACTTGAGGACACAAGGAGTGAGAATGGTAAGCTGGGACAAAGTGACAGAGTAGCATTGACATATATACACAACCAAATGTAAAACAGATAGCTAGTGGGAAGCAGCCTCATAGCACAGGGGGATCAGCTTGGTGCTTTATGACCACGTAGAGGGGTAGGATGGGGGTGTGGGAGGGAGATGCAAGAGGGAGGGGATATGGGGATATAAGTATACATACAGCTGATTCATTTTGTTATACAGCAGAAACTAACAATATTTTAAAGCAATTATACTCCAATAAAGATGTTAAATAGAAAGATAAATAAATAAATAAATAAATAAAATGCTTGTATACTCACAAATGAAAGCAGATGTGCCTTAAATAAAAAGAAAAGAAAACAACCGTTTTGTGGTATTTCAGAGAGACATCTGATTAATAAACTGGTTGATATTCTTAAATTTTTAATTCTTAAATTAAAATTCAAGGTATTGTTTCAGCCCTATTGACCATCCAAGGATTATTAAAAAACTATTTTGTTTTGAGTTCCAAAACTTATCCTGGAGAATAGACAATTTGTTTACTGTTCTTTCCCCACTGGCCATTACCTGATAGCTCAGGAAATCTTTTCCTGGAGTGCTTCTCACTACCTAGCATGTCTGGGTCAGAACAATTACAATGGTTAATTGCAAATGAAGAGGCTTTTAGGCATCTGAATGGATTTTGGAAAGTGGATGGGGTTCAAATATGCTGAAACTGCAGCTTGCATTGTTCCAGGACGTTATTTTTGGTCCCCTGAATAACAGCTGCTGCATATGGCAGTTGTTGAGTTTTCTGCTAAAGATCCATTTACTAGCACAAATAGTAAATGTTTGCATGTGCTATTTTGATACATCTCCTGTGAGGCTCCATTTCTGCATTTAAATATGGATCACATATGGTGAACTGAAATAACTTTTGTATGTAAAGCGTATGTCCAAGGAGTAAACCAAAGAGACACAGTGTATAGCACTGTCATGTTCCATACACCTTCTATATAGGCTAAATTTTTATGAAAAATAATATAACCAAAACCACTTAAGGAAAAGTTCCATTTCATAGTTATAACACTAGTGATTAGCAACATGGAGAATAGACATATATAATGTATAATAAATGCTATTGCTCAAAATTTAATTAATGTAAGACTATATAAAATTTCAATATTACAAAAGTAATAAGGATAAAATATATCATGGAGATAGTGCAGTAAATCTCAATGTATTTGAATTCACAACAACTAGAAAATTCAGAAATACAACAGCCCTCCAGAATCTACACTTAATTTTTATGGAAAACAATATATGGACATCAAATCAATAGATGCTGTAGATATGGATTCACTGTTCAGGGAATTTACAATTTGGTAGTATCAATGTTATTTATGGGCAAATAATGATAGTAAACAAGAAAGGGAAATGTGTCCTACAAGAGAGTCTGATAATGTACTAGAGAATTTACTGACCAGGAATCAGGAGCCTTGGGGCTCAGCTGAGCTTCACCAATTCCAGGCTAGTAAATTTCTTCCCTCTCTGGGCTGATGTTCTCCCCTTTGTAAAGTGGGTCCAATGGACTGAATTGTGTCCCTCCCAAATTTCATAGTTTGAAGGCCTAACCCCCAATGTGATGATATTTGGAAGTAGGGCCTTTGGAAAGTAATTAAGTTTAGATGAGGTTATGAGGATGGGACCACCATAATGAGATTATCGTCCTTATAAGGAGAACAGAGACCAGAGCGTGCTCCCATCCCTCCCCCGATGGCCCTGTGAAGACACAGTGAGAAGACAGTTACATGCACGCCAGGAAAAAAGCTCTCACCAGGGAACCAAACTGGCCTGTGTCTTGATCTTGGACTTCCTAGTCTGCAGAACTGTGAGAAGTAAATCCCTATTGTTTAAGCCTATGGTATTCTATGGTATTCTGTTATAGCAGCCCTAGCAGAGTAATACACTAGGTAAATTCAAGAAGGCTAAATGGTTTTCAGTCTATGTGCCATACCTCTCTGGTTGGTATCTAACAGTTTTTTCCCCTGACTCTGAAACACTATAAGGTTCTAAAAATAAATAAAAATTAAGGTATGTTCTATTCCAGTTTTTGTTCTTACTACATTTTTAAAAAAACATTTTTCAAATACCTTAAAGTTGAAACCATGTATGGCTTATTTGATAACTCTGAGTAAAATGAAATATTTAATTAAACAGAACCCCTTATTCCCCAAGCATTAGGGGATTTACTTGTAATTCAGTTAAATAAAGCCCACTGATATATCACAGCAATCCTATGAAGTAAGAACATCTTAATAGTGTTCTCTCATATTCAAAATAATGATGCGATGAGTAGCTAAGGTTATGTCCTCTGATCACAAAGTTTTCAAGCGAAAGTAACTATTTCAAATAGGTTGGTACATTTAAAATAAAGACTCTCTAATGCAGTACATATGTGAAAGCAGCTTTCTTTAAACAGAGGATTCTAAGGGGTGGGATAGGGAGGGTGGGAGGGACGCTCAAGAGGGAGGGGATATGGGGATATATGTATACATATAGCTGATTCACTTAGTTGTACAGCAGAAACTAACAACATTATAAAGCAATTATAGTCCAATAAAGATGTGGGGGAAAAAAAGTCTACTTGTGACCATCTATTCCATTATATGATAGTCAACAATTCACCTTATAATAAATACAATTCACTCATAATAAATACCAAAGGTTTACATTCTTTGTAACTTGCCAAATCACCTCAATTAAATTTCAATAAAGTCCCTCAAAATGCTAATTCCTGAGCATCTATTTTTGACAGCTGAATACTATTATATGTACAGTGGATATACCACAGTTCATTTTCAAAAATCCCTGTAACCTGGCTATTTGGATTTCTTCCAGCTTTTTACCGTAAAATTAAAAGCTATAATTAACATTCTTACACACAAATCTTTGCTTATTTGTGTGAGCATGTTTCTCTTGGACAAATTCCTAGATGGAGATTTGCTGGGTCAAGTCAACATGTGATGATGTTGAAATTTATATGGACAACATTGGTCAGAAAATATGTAATTTTATTTTTTCAGTGACTGAACTCAACGTAGCTCATGATTTCCCATTTCAGTGAATTACTGAAAATAATTACACTTGTTAATTTAATTCAAAGTGTTTCAATCATTGTTTATTTAAAACTCAGTCACTTTTTGGTAAACACTCAATTAAATATAAGATTCTCCCCCTTCCCCTCCTCTTGCCCACTCTTCCATGATAGTGTGAGTCCTACGTGTAGAGCAGGACGTATTACACCATCCTGGCTTTTGCTCTATGTGCTGCCTTTGTTCCTCGCTGCCTCTGTCGAGGTGTGAGTCAACACATGGTCTTAGAGGGCCAGCCCCCTGTCTTTCCTGCTTCCTATCAGCAAAGCCCATGCCTCTATACCTCTGGTCTGAACTTGAGGCTTCTTTTTGTCCATTTCTATACTGATCCTTGTTTAGTTCAGGGATTGCTAGCTGCCATCTCCACACCTGACTGAGATATTTAAACTGCCCTCAGGTCTAGAAATCTCTTACAGTCATTGCTATTCTACTACTACACGAATGTCCTCGTCCTTCAGTGTCTTCTGGATGCAGGCATCGGTAAGAGGTTGTCTGTCTTCCATGATATAAGCTTTTCTGCTCTGGAATGTCCCCCCCACAAACTTGTGGAAAAGTTAGAATAAGAATCCCCTTCTTAGGCATCCATTAGCGTCTATACTCTTATCTCATCCCACTCTAAATCCCATTGCTTCTAGATAGTCAAAAATCTTACTTACATTGGGCAGAAAGAACGTGATCACACCATACATTTTCCTTGTTCTGTAGCTTATAGTTTAAATTCTTTGCTGACTCTTACAATCTTCCCATGTTATTTTTAAAGCTTATATTTTGGAATTCTGAAAAGTATCTTTTTACTCTTTTTTTCAAAGCCCAATGCTTGCAAATCCAGGGGACTTTAAAATCTCCAAGCATGATTCCAATTAAATGTTAACAGGTTAGGAGTTTTGTTTTTTTCTTTTTTAGTGTCTAAGCATCATGGACTGGCTGTTGTGAGTCTTTTTTAAAAACGTATTTTATTGAAGTATAGTTGATTTACAATCTTGTGTTAATTTTTGCTGTACAGCAAAGTGATTCAGTTTTATATATATGTATATATATATATATATATATATATATACAACCTTTTTCATATTCTTTTACATTATGATTTATTTACATTTACATTATGATTTATTACAGGATATTGAATATACTTCCCTGTGCTATACAGTAGGACCTTGTTGTTTATACATTCTATATATCTGTTCACATCTGCTAATCCCAAACTCCCAATCCATCCTTGCCCAACTCTCCCCTCCCGCATGGCAGCCACAAGTCTGTTCTCCATGTCTGTGGGTCTGTTTCTGTTTCTTAGATAAGTTTGTTTGTGTCGTATTTCATATTCCACATATAAGTGATATCATATGGTATTTGTGTTTCTAGGAGTCTATTTTAAAATAACATTTGTTCACATCATTTTCAGAAAATAAAAATAAATGGTGATTTAGAAAATAAAACCATTTAGATAATGGTTAGCTTGTTGCTTTGGAAGGTGAGTATTGCAATGATAAAATATGTCTCTATTTCATTTTTATTTAAGAGCAGTTTTTTTTTTTTTTTTTTTTTTTGCAGTACATGGGCCTCTCACTGTTGTGACCTCTTTTGTTGCGGAGCACAGGCTCCGGACGCGCAGGCCCAGCGGCCATGGCTCACGGGCCCAGCCGCTCGGCGGCACGTGGGATCCTCCCGGACCGGGGCACAAACCCGCGTCCCCTGCATCGGCAGGCGGACTCCCAACCACTGCGCCACCAGGGAAGCCCTAAGAGCAGTTTTATTAGTGAAATTTGAGGTATCATAGAAAGGAATTTCAGTCTATTTTTGAAAAGGGATCATCAGTGGAGAAAATCATTGTGAGAGCCTACATGATGTTTTTACTCTTGGATTTAGTAGGTAGTTTTTTCCTATCACTGGAAAAAGAAATAAGAGAGGCTTTTATACTGATGTAATCAAATTAAGGGGAAATAAAGAGTTGTAAATTTCTCTGGGTCTGAGCAATTTTCTATAAAATGCATTGTCAATGTGTAAAAGAATCACACTCATTCTCTAGAAGTTTCCAGTAAAAAGGTTATTCCCAGTTTACTAAGTTGTCTCTGAGTCTTCATTATCAGAACATTTATTTGAGCCCAAGCCTGTAGCTACCATATAAGAAAGAAGTGATCACTGCACAGTATTCACTAATGAATTGACCATTTGGAAAATTAACCTCCACTCAAACATTCTTCTCAACTTATTCTGTGTATCTGTGACTATCATCAGTGTATTTGTAGGTCAGACTATTAACATTGCAGTAAACAATTGCAAATCTTGTACAAGATGCAAGATATCAAGAAGTCACTGAAGATAATTATGGAAAACTCGGCAACTCCAGGAAAAGCCATTGATAATATGCCAGAGATAGACCAGTTAAAATTGAAGAGAAAAATCAATGCGGACA
The DNA here is from genome assembly GCF_949774975.1 of Lagenorhynchus albirostris. Lineage (NCBI taxonomy): Eukaryota > Metazoa > Chordata > Mammalia > Artiodactyla > Delphinidae > Lagenorhynchus > Lagenorhynchus albirostris. The sequence continues at coordinate 14,136,433 of NC_083104.1, read as the reverse complement.
GAGAGATAATAGACAATTCAAGTAAGAATGCTTTGTGACCCAAAGGGCTATGAGGAACCCTTGAAGAAATTTCTGAAAACTTGAGACACCTCCAAATTATTCTTCAAAAACGACCCTCATTATGATTTTCCCAGAATAGTTAAGAAGTAAAGAATGGTATACTGTGTTACCGCTATTGTTGGAAATTTTGTATGAGAAAAAAATCAACGTTTGATGCATTTTTTTGTCCTCGCTAAAAAATTAATATATAATTGAAATTAGAACCTACACTTTATTAAATGAGATAAATTCATTTTTTCATAAATTTTAGTTTTATTTTTCAATATAAAATTTCAATGACACTTTAGTTTTTATCCCTAAAAAAGCCAATTAAGTATTGATCTGCCTTTTAAATAGATTTCTTTCAGTGTCTTTTCTGTAGTACCAGTTATAAACTTTTTGTCAGGCAATTGATAAATCTCCATTTCTTTGGGATCAGTTATTAGAAAATTATTGTTTTCCTTTGAATATATCATGTGTCCTTGATTTTTCATGTTTCTCGTATCCTTGTATTCATGTCTGTGCATACGAAAACCTCAGTCTTCCTCTTTCAGTTACCTTCCTCTTCCTCAGTCACCTCTTTCAGACTTTATGGATGGGCTTTGGTAGGGAACAATCTTCACTTACAGGTGGGTATGACAGCCTGCTGGTTGGGGTGCAGTGTTTTCAGCTCTGGGTGATGGAAGGGTACAGCAGTGTAGACTCTGGGTAGCTCCATTAGCTGAGGTCAGCCTTTGGGGAAGGATGTAGGGATCCTTGGTGGCCAAGACTACAGATGTGCATGGGAGCAGCAAAGGCTGCTGGGGTCCTCAGTGGCAAAGGCTGTTCCTGCTCTTCTTTGCACACACAGGGGAAAATCGTGGCTGAGGGGAAGCCTTTTGGTGCTTCAGGCCAGGGCTTGAGTGTACAAATGGCAGAGGTGCCAGTGTCCAGGGCAGAGGCATGCGTGGAGCAGTGGCATTGAGGACCAGGACAAGGGCATGCGTGTGGCAGCTCCAGGATCCAGGATGTGAGTATGCATGCAGCAGCAACAGCATTAGGAACTGGAACACAGGCTCAGATGGAGCAGGGGCAGCTCTGGAACTGGGTGTGAAAATGCTCAGGACAGTGGCAGCACCAGTGTCTGTGTCATGGGCGTGCACAGAGCTATAGCAGCACTGAGGTGCGTGGTGTGTGCACAGTGGCACTAGGCCTGGGGTCACAGAGGAGTGGCATCTGCAGCCTGGAATAGGGAGGCAGTGGTGGCTCCTTCTCCAGTGGGATGCAGCAGTGTGAACTCTGGGCAGCTCTGTCAACTGGGCTTAGTGTTGATGAAGACTGCAAGGGTCATTATTGTCAAAAGCTGTGAGTGTCTACATCACTGGCAAAAGCTGCTCTTGTTTTACCCCACAGCGGGGAGGTTGCAGCTGAAGGGATTCCTCTTGGCACTAAGCTGTGCTGGACGGGGAGATGTAGTGATGTAATTTAAATTCTTCCTACACTTTTCTATATTGCCGTCCTCCATTTTTGCATTCCAGTTGGTTACTCAGGTTTCTCCAGTGTGCTCTAGAGCTCTCCTCAAGCTATTTTTGTTGGCGGTTAGTTATTTAATCATTGTTTTTGTAAGGTGACAAGCATTGGTACCTCCTAGGCTACCATCTTGCTGATGTTAGTCCTCCTTTTCCTTTTTCTTGATTAGAATTTTTAGTAGTTTATTCATTTACTTGTCTTCCTACCATAATCTTTTAATGAGCACATTACTTCTATTGTTTGGAAGTTTTCACAAAAATTTATTCTTGAATTTACCATTATTATAAATTTCATACTTATTCATTTCTTCAGTTTTATGTTATTTTTTTGTATCTGATGCTTAATTTATTTTTCCTCATTTTTTTCTTTTTGAAAAAATCAATATAAGTTTCACAACTATAAGTTTCCCTTTTGTGTCCCTTAGGTTCTTGTAGGTATCATGTCTATTTTCATTTTTTTGTAAATATTCTTCAGTTCTGTTTTTTCCTCTTTGAACTGAGAGTTGGTCAAAATAGAGTATTTATATTCCCAAGTGAAAGAATTTTTTGTACAAATTTTATTATTTATTCATACTTTTCTTGCACCATGATCAGGAAATAGTGTCTGTATTAATTCTACTTTTATAAATTTATCAAAATTTACTTTATAGTCCAGTACTTGTCTACTTTTTATGAATGCTTCATGTGCTGTTAAAAAGAAGATATTTGTTTCCCTTTGTAGCAAACTGAAGCTCATCCAAATATCGTTAGATCAGCCTTGTTAGTTGTGTTTCTTAGGTCAAGTTTGTCTACTTGATGTGTCATGAACTGAGTAAATTAGTCATCTCCTACTAGTGTGTTTCTATTTTTCTTTGTATTTCTAGTAACTATCTAGGACAACTTTGAGCTCATGAACCTGAAGCCAATTTACATTCATAAGGTACATGCATAGATGCATCCACATGTTTCTATTACATGCAACATTTATGATAGTGTATAAAGTTTATAAATTAAATTTCAGTGTCTTCCAAATGTAATGTGCATATGATGAGGTAGAGAAACTCAGTAGAGCAAAGCCGTGTCCTTCCCAGTGCCCTTTGATTCTTTGATGATCAAAGAATGTCATTCCCACTGCCCTGATATATTAGAAAAATACTACCAGGACTTCAAAATATTTCTGTTGAGCTTGGAGCGATTTCTGTAGGGCCTGAACTTTTTTATAGCATTACTTTTTAGGACAATTGGCTTTCACATGAATAATTTAATACTAAACCCTGCCATATTTTAATGTTTTCTTAGCCTGTGAAAATAGGCTAACACTCCTCACCTGATTTCTGTAGAGAAGGACACAGAGAAATCAGCTCTTTCCTGACAGTGAAAAATGAAGTAGTCACTGGACTGTGGACTCAAACGGTTCTGAAGAATTCAGTGTATCCTCACTATATTTTGCTGTGTCCATCTCTGAATTTAAAAAATTGTGTAAGCAGAGTTTTCTCACTTCTTACTCTTCTCTGCTTGCTACTCTTTCCTAAAATCATACACTAATCTTTAAATTATTTGCTCCTTCTTCAGAGCCTCTAGCAGCTCAATCTGTTACTTCCCTTTTTCAAGATTTTTTCCTTTTTTTTTCCTAAATGAACCTATTCCATAAAGTTTTTCTTTTTGCCTTCAGATTTTAGCTTCGATACGAAGTTTTTTCAGGAAAAATAGAAAAATGTTTTACATTCTGTTATTTTCCCCAGACTGTGTTTCCTTCTTGTATGATTTTTCCCATATGTAGACATTCCCTCTTAAATGTTAAGCTCCTTGAAGGAAAGGAGCATGTATTTCTGCATGGTAACTACACCTTTTTTTCCCCCCAATGGACCTGAAAAGGGGGGAAAAATGTGTTGTTTTTATAATTACAATTATATGGATCTGCTATTACTACTATAATCACAGGTTTTTCAGACTAGAAGAGAGAGATCATTGAGTCAATCCATTTATTTTAAAGTTGACAAAAATAATCTTCAAAGGGGAGGTGATTTTCTTAATATCTAAATTTACCGTGTCATTGAGAAAAGAAGAACTACTTATCATTTTTATTACCCCTGCAAAAAGCTACCTTCCCGGCTTTGTCATTTCTTTAGTCGTTTGAGCTACAGATCCAGAGAAGAACCAGTTATATTCCCAGTGAATGGAAAGTGGCTTAGGTGGCTTGAGAAGAGCATTGCATTGTGTAAATATGTGTCCTAATGGTGTACATGATACTAAGAAAATGCTCCTGCTTTCAAATTATGCTGCCTGGAGATCACAGGTGGGATTTTATGGATTAACTGTTTAAGTATTTATGAAGTTATTTAGACATATTTTATTTATTGTGAAAATGTTTATACTATAATTATTTCAAGAATTAAACTTTCACATGCTATCAGAAACTAAAACTAAAATCTTACTGTTTTCAATCACATCCTTCTAATATTAGGTCATATACAAGTGGAACAGGCTGAGAAAAGTTCTTTAGTGGGTATTTTTTTTGCCATAAACGTACCAATCTACCAATCAATCAATCAATTCATATTTTAAAAGCATCCTCTATGGAAAAATCATTGTATATATGCATTGGGTATTTCAATATAGACTTATAGTAAAGGCACTTATCACTTACAAAGGTACAGGGGTTGGTGTACATTAACTCATTTAAGGCCCCAAATAACCTTTATCCTATTAACATTCCCATTATACAGATGAGGAAAAGTTCACTAAATTCTATAAACTTAATTTAAATCATAAGTCAATCCCATACAACAACTTTGGATACATGTCAAAGTAGAATTGAGAATCAGTTCAAGAGATTGATGAGAGCTGGAAGAATAAATTACACAGTTGAGTGATTAAAATACAAAGATATCAGATGTCAATAAAGTAGTGACCCATAGACCATATTCAATCCTTAATTATATACTATGCATCCCACATTTTAAAAAATTCAGTTAACTCCCAATATTGTATAATCAGTTATGTCAAGTAATCATAGTGTGAAGTTTTTCACATAAAATTCCAGATTTCTGGCTTCTCTTGAAAAGCAAAGAACCAAAAAAACCCCAAGAAGATCTAGAAAGCCTTCCTTCCCATTTTCATATGGCCACAGTCGGCTAGTTTTCTATACCGGCTGTCCACTTCAGATGAGTGTTGGCTTTCCAGTGTACGACAGTCTCCACTGCCCTGCAAAAGGCCTCTTAGAGCCAACCTCTAACAAATATCCCTCAGATATTTAACCCCCTTACTGATGTTGTCCAATGTGCTAAATGTGCATCGTTTCCACAGCATTTGCTTGTTAAGTCAACATTATTTATTGACACTGGATGGGGCTAAGATCACAAGATGATTTTTTTTTTAATCAAGCATATGAAATGGATATCCTATCATTTTCCCTGTCCAGAGGCTTAGAGTTGAGTTTTGTGAAGAAAAACAGGACAAGCTCAGAGTTGGCTTCCAGTCACCATTCTCTTTGCTTGTCCTCCAAGTATATTCTATTTTTTTTTCTTTTAATTTTAAGCACTCTATTTGATTAGAGATTTTTTTTTCTTTTTTTTCTTTCCTTTTGTTTTTTCAAATTGGGGGTGGGTACCATCTGGTGAATTTTGAACTAAATAAGTTAAAAATTTTTAAATAAGTTAAAAAAATAATAGCTTCAACTATAGTTGTTTATCATAAATAAAACAATCTTCCAAAACCTCTCTTTGATAATTTTCTTTTTTTTTTTAATTTTCTTCTACTCACCAAAGAAAAACATAATTCTGGGCACTGAAAATGAGTATGAACAAACCTTAAACCCTGTAAGATGACATACCTGATGTTCTAACTGTGCACGTAAATCAGAAACCACAGGCAGATACAATCCTTTCTCCATGCAGGCCACTAGACAGAAAGGTTTGGGAATTTGAAATTTCAAGCTTTGTGATCTCAGGAAGCTCCTACTGTGGATCTCAGTCACATAAACCTGTTGCAATACACTTCTTTTCCTCAATCTAAATAGATTGTCTCTGGGCAGTGGCCCTCAAAATTTCTCATTTTGGTCTTCTGGTATGGTGGCTTGTTGAGTGCTCTTCGAGTTGAATTATAAAGCAAAAGAGAATATAGGACCAAGCCTTTTATCGGGGATTTCTGTGGTCTTACTTATAAGCTTTCAGGCCTGATATTCCCTTCCTAGCTGTTTTTTCCTTGGCATTTATATTTCACACCATAAAAGGTAGCAAACATGCCTTTAAAAGATGCAATTGCAGGTGAAAACTTTTAGGAGAGAAAGGCACGTGAGCAAAATGTGGCATGGCTTATTTTGAAAGTGTGAATCGCACACTGGAACCATTATGCTACCAAACCAACCATGGAAATACACCTTTGGAGGTGAAAATATGATTTTCAGGAAAATGATAATAGTTGCTACAGAGTACACAGAAGATATCATTGGAAATTTGCTATTCCTTTTATTTCTCACTACAAACATTAGAAAATTGAAAATAAGACCTTGTCATAGAAAATAAAATTGGTATCAATCTTTGATTTTTTTTTTTTTTTTTTTTTTTTTTTTTTTGGTCAGAATTAAACCTCAGATCCTCCTGGAAAAGAACATTTTACTCCTGTGACCATTTCTTAGTTAAGTCCATGTACTAGGCCATCTTGTAATAAGAAGGAAGTTGGAAGTTTGCTTCCTATGTGTGGTGCCTGGAGCAATGATTCTCAAGCTTGGAAGGAACTAAAATTACATGAGAGCTTAAGAAATACTGATGTCTGGGTCCCAACCACAGACATACCCATGTCATTGATTTGAGGGATAGGCTGGGCATTAGGATTTTTTAAAGCTCCCAAGTCTTTCAAATTTTAACCAAGGTTGTGAACCAGTGATAAGAGGAAATTATTTCAACTGTTAAAAAAAAAAATTAAAAAAGAGGGAGGAAAGATAAAGAAGTAACAGAAGGAAAGGAACCAGAGTCCCTCTTTCCTTTCCACAATTCATCCTTACATGTAGGAAAGAGGGAAGAAGTAACTTTGTCCTCCACAAAAGAGATAAACAGTAAAAAAAATACTTATAACTTGCATTAATTAAATCCTTGATAGAGAGTAAAAATGGCAATTTCATCTTGTTCAACCTACTCAATAGTTGGCCTGTAAGTACAGATCAGTGGTAAATGCATAGCAATGCAAAGGAGACTATATTATCTATCAGCTTTACTAACATGCATAAAATATAGTATGGCATATCTTAAAGTTTTATAGTGCTTTACAGTTTATTAAATGCTTTCACCTATGGTGGCATACTTAAATATCCCAATAACTCTGTGTAGAAGAGTGGAAAGTCATTCTCATTTTGCAGACAAGGGTACAAAGGTCAGGGAAGTTGAGTAACATGACAAAGGTAATTCATGTTTAAATGTGGACCCAGGGAAACAGTCCAGTATCCTTGAATATTTAAACTAGCTATTTGTTAGTTTTGAGACCTGTTGGCCTTTTGGGTAAAACTTGCCCCTGGACTTAGGGACAATGTGTGTTCTAGAAATAAATTCCTTGAAAGATTTCTGTGAATGTGTTGAAGACATTAGGGCTGAATTTGTAGAAAAGATAGCTCTGTCTTCCACAAAATGAGAATAGTACCACTTAGGCACATGATCTTTTGGGCATGGAAAAAAAAAAAAAAAAAAAACTTTGTTAAAGAACAAAATACAATGAGAGTCATAATAGGATTTCCTTTCTCCCAGACTCTGTACTTGGTGCTTCAAAGGCAATGAATATCTAATTTAATCCCCTAAATAAGCTTATTTCCATTTAACAGAAGGAGAAAGTGAGACTCAGATTTGTCTAGCTTTACAGTTCATGCTCTTTGTATAATTCTAGAGGCATACCAAAAAATGAACTTTCTTGAGAGTGAGGGGTCCTGAGTTCTAAACTTGGCTCTGTTACCAGCTGGTTATATGAGCCTTGAAAAATACCTTCCACTTCCGAGAAGGCCAAAACTCTAAGGTCTTGCCTAATTCTAAAATTGTATTAAGTATATGGGCTATAGTTCAAAATATAGGTCACCCCAGTACCCATGTGGTTGGTTGAATCCACAGATGCAGAACCCTTGGATACAAGGTGCCTGAGGGCCAACTCTAAGGGACTTGAGCATCCTCGGATCTTGATATCCGCAGGGGGTCCTGGAACCAACCCCCCCACCCAACCCCTCGTGGAAACGAAGGGGCAGCTGAATAACTATAAAGTGCTTAGAATTTGGCTTTTGCTTATTCAGTGTTGTCTGCCATTTCTCATCCATCCCCACTTTGCCTATTACCAAGGTCCCCAGTTGTCCTACAATGAATCTCCCTTTTTCTCAGTCTCAGTGCAAGATTTTCAGGCAGAATTACCTCCATCTCTCTCACCTTCTGAGTGCACGTGTGGCTTAAGCCTGCCAAATCATAGACTCTTTACCACAGCAATCATTTCATAGAGGGAGGTGACCCAATTCTGGTCAGAGATCAGGCATAAGACTTACTTTTCTAAATTAGTCAAATAGAAACTTGTTTTTGTTCCTACTCACCTTGGAAGCAGAATGATGTAGGGATGGAACTGCTGATGGTCAACTGGCCACTTGATGGAGACTGAGAATTAAACTAATGGAGTACAGAGCCAATGGATGGAGGTAGAGTATGACTTGTCAGTAGGACTTGAATCCCCAGATGAAACTTTTTTCTAAAATGTTCAGTGATATGAGCAATAAATTTCCCCTTTTTTGTTAAAGTTAATTTGACTTTATTTTCTGTCACTTGGAAGTGAAAGAATTCTAGCACTTACACCCCAAGGGCATCCTTTATTGGCAACCACAGAGACACCTGGATGATTTAAAAGATAAAATATTATGTGGTAGAAAAGAAACACTTGGTGATTATTATAGGTTTAGACCAGATAGTATCTGACAAAGGACTCAATTTAATCTGAGTTCAGGCAAAGTAGATGAGTCATTAGGTACCTACTGGTAATAAATGAAAGAATGTCTTGTTCAAATAGGATTAGACAAAAAGGTAGTTAATGATACAAGTAATTGTAAGGACTAAAAGTTCATCAGAATCAAGCTGGCCAACAAGATTACAAAAACCTAGTTTATTTCTATATATTTGCTTCACCCTTTGCAGTAGCTGTTTCCTCTTAATGATGTAACAAAATGGCCCCCAGCAGCTTCAGATTACTGTGTTCTTTTCTTGCAAGTCTAGAGAGCATTATTTCTCATAGCTCTCATAGCGTGCAAGGAAGCTTCTTTCTAAGAAGCCCTCATTAAATGTCTACTCATAACTAATTGGCCCTTCGTGGTTCCCATGCCTTGAAATTTACCTGTGGTCCTGGGATTTGGATGTACTAATCCACTTAAATTGGGGTTGGGTTCAGCTTCAACTGAAGCACAAAGGCTAAATCCACCCCCAACTTAAGTGGATTAGCATATCTAATTCCCAGGGCCATAAGCAAGTTTCAGGGCATGGAATCCAAGCTGTTTCCAGGAATGATTTCTGTGATACTGAGAATTTCAATTTAAACACAAATGGATGCAGTTTAGTGTACACATTAAGCACAAGACATGGAATTTTTTTTTTCATAAAGCATGCAGAATTGTATGAGGCTGCACTGTAGTTTAGCATTCTCAATTTCCCTGTAATTTATGTATCCATTCAGCAAATATTTAGTAGTCTTACTATATGCCAGGAACCATGCTGTTCACTAGGTTATAGCAATAGGTCCATGAACCAAACTCTCCATTAAGTGTCCTGCACAATTTTCTTATTTAATTTTGACTGAAGCTCTTTCAGAGTGGGTATTTGTATTATTTAGCATTCTCACTGCACAACCAGATTCTGGATAAATGAAGCAGAATGGAATTAATTAAAAAGATATTAGGGAGTTAACAGAATTAATAAGACCTACAGATTCTGGGTTAAAAAAGAAAGCAAGATTATCTCCAGAGGCATAAGCTATAAGAATCCCAAGAGTCTCCTAGAAGCAATGACTGTTTAGTACCCTATTAGTGCTCCTTAAATGAATGCCTTACAACTTCCCAAATACTTGGATCAAGTGAAAAAAGCATTTTGTTAGCCAAGTCAAAGTCATACGGTGGGGAAGAAAGAAGAATCTGGCATCTTCATATTCTATAGTGGAATAAACATGATTTTCTACTCAAAAACTCATACAATCAAGTATTCCTGCAAAGTGAATAGGGGTACTAATAGTAATGAGATTTGCATACATTCCATGTGTGATAAATGTCCATGCCATAATTATTATCTCCATTTTACAGATGAAGAAACAGAAGTTCAGACAAAAAGAGTCATAAATTTCTTTATTCTCAAACACTAAGAGTTAACACATCAGCCACTGGATCATGTTGTGAGACTGGTTTACGAAGTGTCTGAATTCCTGATGTAGATTTTATTTGTTTGATATCCTGCTTATTTTGATTTAGTTTTTAACTTCTATAATTTGAAGTCATAATGTAAGGTTTTTGTTGGATTCATAAATAAAATGTCATTGATAAGTTACCATTAATTTCATATTTATATGTAACTTTGCTTTATAAGGTTCTTCTAAAGTCTTATAAGTCATTAATCAATAGGATTATCAATTTTTTTCATTTAAATCTCAGTTGATCCACAAAACCTGAATTAAAACCACTTCTTGTGATGGTTAGTTTTCATAATCAAACCCCAAAATATACATGTATTCATTCTTTATTTAAGAATTGAGTGTGTGTGAAACACTGTGTCTGTGAGATGCTATAAATACAGTGAATTATTAGTTAGAGATGTGGTTGCAGGAGAAAGAAACTCAACTCATACTAGGTTAAGCAAAATAAACAAAAAAAATTAAAATTTGCTTTTTTGACTCATTTAACTCTACTATGACAGGGGCAGAAATGTAGCCCTCTTGGGGATATCTTGGTCCGGAGACTACAACAGCTCTTCTCTTCTCCTCTCTTCTCTTCTCCTCTCTTCTCTTCCCTTCCTTCCCCTCTCCACCATCCCCTCCTCCCTTTTTCTTACACTCTTCCCTGTTTATGCACATTGATCTCACTCAGGGCAGCTGCTCCTAGGAGGATGGATCCAGGGCATTAGATAATTCTGGGATTACATCCTACCAGCCAGGAGGACAAATGTTATCTTCCTCACCACCTACAGTTTGACAATTCCACCACTGATTGTATGCCACTCCTCAGATCAATTACACAGATATGAGGACTCATTGATGGAGCCTGGGTCATAAGTCAAAGCCTATGACCAAAGTTAGTATGATCTTCAAAAGAAATATAGAAGAAATAATCAAAACAGATATGGTATCTGATCTCGTCAGAGTTTGCAGTACATATACAAGACAAAACGTTAAACAAATACAAATTACTATTAATTACAGTTGAGATGAGTGCTACTCAGAAGAACTATTAGGGTATAAAAAAAATTTGATGTAGTCAAAACAAAGATTCTTCAAGAAAGTGATACCTGAGATGACATACAGGAAATCACAGAAATTAACTAGACGAAGGATGTAAGGGGTTCCCAGGCAGAGGGGAAAAGGGAAAATTTTAAAGTATATTTAAAGCCCTGAAATAGTCCTAGAGAATCTAAATTACAGGTTAAGATATCAAGAGGGATCCTGCATAAGCTTTAATAAGATTGTTTTAAACCTCTAAGGGCATGTGCTAGCCTTTTGTTTTATTTCCTTCAGTCATATAATTTTTTAATCTAATTAGAGTCATTGAACAAATACTAACCTAGGATCAGAAGATCTACTTTTGACACTACAAATGCTCGCAGACCCTGGGTAAACAATTTCTTTTCTTGGGACCCCCACTTATTGTTATACGAAAAGGATTGGATTGTACTGAAATATTTTTACCAATAATCTGTCTCCTGCAAATTGTGGAAGCTTGAGGCCGATAAGGAAATTAATTGGTGGTAAGGGCAGAATGGGATTATGGGTTAGCCTTCAGGAGTACCATTTATAAAGGGCCTTGAAACTCCACCAGGCAATAAAAAATTATCTGGAAATATAAATGAGATGGAGAAAAATTTTTTTAACAGATTCCTTGTGAGGAAAAGCTCATTTGAAAAGACTACTTTGGTGAGTCACAAAGGGATGGGGGTGAAAGCTCCAAGGTATGTGCTCACAAAAGAGGAACCTCCAAGGTGTCTTCTAAGGAAAATCAGTGTGGTTAACTAGGAAGTCTTGCGTTTCTGAGTGGGGACTGTTTTTTGTCACCAAAGGAGAACGATTCGGGAAAATGAAATAGAGACTGAAAACCGCAAACAGCCATGGTCTTCCAACTCCATCTGTTTCCTACACATATCTCAAACTGTCTTTTAAATCAATATTGAAGAAATATCTATTGCATTTTGGTTTGAAGGGTTGTCAAAGTATTAGGCTATCCAGAAAACACCTAGGCTTGCTACAGTTCTGGGTGAGGAAGAGTGCCTTTAGATTACTAAACACCATGCTCCTGCCTTCTACCTAAGGTAGAAGACAGAGTTGGGGCAAATCTTGATGCTCCTCAAATGCTTGCAAAGTAGTTTGGCATCAGATCCCTAGATATGCGCACAGATTTGTGAGTTATTTGGTGAAGTGTAACATCATCTCCCAACCAAGAGAACACTGAGAAACAGGCTCGTTCTGACAGCACAGAGAAGGGAAGGGTGTGAGTACGGGCAGTGATGATTAAGGGCCCCAACTGTGAACCTCGGAATGAAATCTGACAACTCAATGCAGTAATATATAGCCAGAAAAACAAGAGGGCTGAAGGTATGATCACATGTTTCTGAGTCACTGGTAGACATAGAAGTGAAATGTCGATATTCATCTTTGCTATGAGAGCAGTAGATTTTGGGTGTGTCTGCTTCTAATCAGAAGCTGTTGTAAATATCAATTTATTCTATTACATGCATTCTGGAAAGGATCACATACAGGCTAATTAGATTGTTCATTGCAATGAAAAAGTGTCATCAAGATGCATTTTTAATCCAAAGAGACCTCTAGTGAAATTATTCTCCAGAAATATAGTCTAATGACCCAAACTAAAACAGAATCTAGAGCTGATTTTGGAATCAGCAGAGAACATTGAGATTTCAGGCATCTTTTTTTAGTGCCATTTTTCTATATAATAGTCAGAGAAAAGCAAGGTTATTCTTTGGTGGTTTTGTTCACTTGTTTTAAAATTTGAAAGAAAGATTGAAATCTTTTTTGGATAATATGTGTATTCTCATTGGTCCACAAAAGAACTTTGTTTAGAGGGGTTTTCAGAAAATTCTCTCTCTGTTACTAAAGTATTCCAATCCTTCCCTCCAAAGGAGAATAAACTGCTAGGGAATTTTCTAGGCTATTAACAGAATGAGACTACTTTTACTTATCTTAGGCCTAGTTTTACCTTTTGTGGAATAGAGATGGCACCCTACCGATTTCACTGCTATCAAATGGAAAAATTGAGATAATAGATTTTCAAGTCATCTATACATTTACTAGGAAAAAAGGAGTAAATTACCTTTAAGATCAGAGAGTGGATTTTGTGTCTATCAATTCTTTATGTAGTGCTGGGACTTCCCTGGCGGTCCAGTGGTTAAGACTCCGTGCTTCCACTGCAGGGGGCACAGGTTTTATCCCTGGTCAGGGAGCTAAGATCCCACATGCCGCACAGCACAGCCAAAAAGAAAGAAAGAAAGAAAGAAAAAAAACCCAAAACTTTATGCATTGCTTTGTATTGTGTAAACAATAAACAGATCCTTTTTTTTTTTTTTTTGGCTGCACTGTGCCCAGCTTGCGGGATCTCTTGAACCTTGGGAGGAGAGCACTGAATACTAACCATTAGACCACCAGGGAACTCCCCAGAATCCTTGATGAAGACATTGATCATGAAGAAGAGGATGATGGTAATAATCATGATGATTATCAAAATATAAGTTAATGTTTGATTATCATTTTCTAAACTATAAAAAATGCAATTTATCATCAGTAATCATACATTACTGTATTAGTGATGTTTATATTATTTACTTGCCTATGCAACAATGTGAATTTCATCTCCTATTTTGAAAGTATTTTAAGATAAACATGTGCCACTAAGTTCTTTAGAACAAAAGATAAATGGAGAGTCATCAGCAATTTAGCAATCTTAGTATTATTAAAGTTGTTAAAACAATCCAATACAGATTTAAGAGCAACTAAATCTGCTTTATTTGCTCACCCAACATGTTGCCTTTAAAAAACTGCATGTAAGTGTTGTTTTTTATTTCCAAAGTTCAAAAGAGAAACAGATTTTGTCCCTGAACGTCGTTATTAAGAGTTTGGGGAGTAAAATAACTAGAATATAAGTCACATACATAAGTCACAGTCATTTGAATATGCAATCTGTATTTTAGCATCTTTAGCATATTCAGACTGGGTGTTCTTTGCCAAGGAATTATCAGCTGGGCCCTCCAAAAATTACCCCAGCGTGATCCACAGCAAAAAATACAAGAGATGGAGAGAAACCCAAAAGGTCAAAATAAAGTATTTCTACCAAAAGGAGCCAGAATGTCTCAAAGCACTAGATTTGTAACCAGATAATCTGAGTTAAATACTTGAAAATGAACGCAGATGGAAGGACTGTGAATGTTGCCAAGGGCAGGAGATTTCCAACTATTATGCTCTCACATTACTGTTACTGATATTTAAAAAGTTAAAGTGCTGTAGGGGCAGCTCCATAAGCATACATGTTTCCTCCATCCCACAAAGAACGTCTATTGCTAAAAAAGGGTATCATATACACACATACCCTAATAAATGGACTTAGATATAGATAAGTGAATATAGATAAGTGATTGGAGCCAGTGAACCTCCCAAGAATTCTACCAAGGACAGGAATCTGAGCCACTAGGCTAATTCTCTTAGGAAAAATTATATGACTGTTCAATGGAGATCTCATGGTTTGGTCATGGTTGCCTTTAAGACAAAAGATTGTTCAATCTGGGACATCAGGTAAGAACTGTAATAGGTACAAAATTCATCTGTAATCATAAGTGTAAGCCCACCATCTATACTGAAAGATAGTAATATTGAAGCTTGCTGACCAATGGACAGAGGAACCAATAATTGTAATTGATACTAAATAGGTCAAAAATATGGTTAATTAATTTTCTAATAACTCCACAGAACACATTAGGCCTCCCAATGCATTAATAGTGTTACTGTTGAGCCCAACAAGTAGTGCTTATTATTTTCAGGAATCTCAAGACTGGTAGATTTTTATACCTACTTTTGTATTGGTAACAGACTCTAGTCAAAATAACCATCACTAGGAAATAAATAAGCCATTGATTTGATCATAGAAACCAACACAGTCACAATTACATGAAAACATAAGATATAAGTATTATCCATAGATACTCATAGGGATCCATTCAGACACCTCAGATGTCAAGAGAAACCCCAAACATTACCATTTTCTAACATCCTTGGCATATTAAAAATTAAGAAATGCCAAGCAGGGTGACCAAAATTATGTTTCAGATGTTTACATTTAACAATGCCTGATGAAAGTTTCTTTTTTCAATTCTGTCACTCTTTCTGGGATATTATATTATATATTATCTTATTTGAAAATGACATAAAAAATCTAAATTTGAGCTACTGCCTGATTGTGATTGCCACGCTTTCACTGTGATATGAGATTTGATTTTCAAATACGAGTATAATGGGAAGAATAATAGACAAATAGGAAACTCTGTTTGAAAGTCAGAAAAAGCCAAAGGTGGAGAAGAGGAATAAATATTTAAAGTTTTGGAAGCATAATATTTGAAAGTGACTTCTAATTTTTAATGATTCTCTAACAGACTGTCTTATATTGCAGTCACTGGAATACATGCCGTGCAACTAAAAGGCAAGGACTGTGTTAAGCACATAAAACCAGTCAGTAATGGAGTTGCAAAGACAAAGCAGACATCACTCCATACCACTGTCCCAGCAGTGCCTGGTATGTAATAAGATGCTCAAACAAATATTTTTCTATAAATGAATGAATGAGCAAATGAATGGTAACCTGATTGCAACGTTAGGTGACAAGCTGACTTTGTTTCTGTATTTTGTAGCCCACCCCACCTTTCCCTTTTCCTGATTAAGTTGGCAAATCTCCAGTCCAGGTTGAGTTTTTAGTGCTTTATCTCAGTAGACTTTGTTTCTGCCGAGGAAGCAGTTCTTGATTTGTCGGCCTGAAGTAAGACAAGATTTCAACAGTAGTCTGAGAGTGTGGCTTTCATGAGATATGTAATCAGTCTTGCCTCAACTGCATGAACTCTTGCTAAGGATGTGTATTGCATGAACCTGTTCTCGGAGGGACAGTAGTCTTGAAGAAGGATCTTATTTCCCTCTCCAGGGATTGAACCTAGCCGCCAGTCCACCAGGGGCTAGAGGCTAGAAGCCAAGTTCCCTGATTCTTACCCCATTTGAAAGCAAGAATGTTTCAAGGAGGCAAAAACTGTAAAAACAGGTACAAAGTTTATGATTAGAGACAAAGCATAACATGTGGGAGAGCACACAGACAAACAGTTTGTTTATTTAAGACAGAAGCAAGGCAGAATACATACCCAGAGAGGAGTGTGGACATCCTGAATGAGGAGTGCAGTGAGGAGGTGATTTAAGTCACTTAGGCAGGACAGTCCTTCTGGCTCTTTGTTTACATTTGACCTTTTTGTTCTTTTTCTTTTTTCACACCTGACTCATCCCAGGACCCTCCCCAACATGTGTGTGCAACTTTTTGCTAAGATGGATCTCACCGCAAAGGCCTGTAGGAGGTATGTGCACACTTATTATGGGGTGGTGCCCCTCCCTTTTTGCCCCCCAGGGAGCATTCCTGCGCATGTGCAGACAGGGAAGTTTTCCTTGACCTCAGGAGTGGGCGCCTCATCTCTTTACTTCAGCAGAGCTCAGCTTCTGCCACTAGCTTTGTCCTTGGAGTGTCTGGGTGAAAAAAAAAATTCAGTTTTACTCCACTTGACAAACACCAGCTCTCTGGCCCAGGGGCACAGCTATCTCCTACCTCAAACCTTCTACTTGAATCCAATGCCTTGTGAATACTATTCAACTTTCAAGATACAGTGAGCCAAGACCACATCTTAAGAGTCCTTCAGTGCCTTCATGATGACCCAGCTAGTATTTACGGTGGGTCTGATGGTCCCTGGAGATTCATTTCCCTGATTCTTTACATGTTTAAGATAACTAGCAGCAGATGCACAAGAACCCAGGAAATTTGGTCAAGATGGAAGTCGGTTTTCCTCTGGTGCTCCTACGCCACAATGGTCTATGTAAAGAATGTGTTCGAGCAGCAGCCCTGGCATCCAGCATCCACACATCTAATCTTCTGACAGATTTGAATAGCTAATATCAAACAATAACTCATTGTTTGATTGGATTAGACCTTTTATTTTCTTTCCTCTATACAAAGTAGATACTAATAATTTCAATTCTTTGTACCTTAGAACCAAGGCAACTAGACACCTAATTTTTTGAGCTTTCATGTTTCAATATATTCATAGTAATAAAATAAGAGAAAAATTAAAGCCTGTTCTATCATACTTGCTGCATGAAAAGCCCCTGTATTTTGAGAGAAATGTAGTCAAACAGTGGTCTCTGTCACAGTAGGGTTCTCAATACAGAAATGAATCTATATACCGTCATTTAATCACTTTGTGATCTATAGCAAGCACAAGTAGAAGCAGATACTGCAAAATTCTGTACATACCAAAAAGCAGTCTTCCAGCAATCCTTCTAAGACTACTTTCAGTGGTCTTGGGTATTTCTCTTAGAACAGCAGTAAATGACATTAGTCCCATAGGCCACAGTAAAATATGCTTGTTTAGCACACAACAGTAAAAAGCAGGGTAGCGATGATTCACCTTGACTATAGGGAATGATTTTGGAAAGAATAGAAATGATAAGTAAAGAAGTTTTATTTGAAAACATTTAAGAGGCAATTATACACAATGAAAAGTTTAAAAAAAATGATGAAGTAGTAAGCACTGGAAAGCTTATGAATAACAAATAAGGCTTATTCAGGTAATAATAGGTTGCAGCAAAGTTGCTGGACTACAGCATTCTGTCAATATTAAGAAGAAGGACAAATACATTCATGCTCAGCTCTTTGAAAAATAAATCCACATGTGTATTTTTATCACTCCTCCAAAGGAATAAAAGGGTGTACTTAGTAAGCAACTTAGGTTTTATGGTCCTAATCAGGGTCAGATTTTTAACAATAAGTCAAATGCTAACGTATACAAAAGGGCCCTGCACAGCAATAACATTTGTTAAAAATGTGAAATTCTCCTGAGGTGGTACAATTTCTCAACAAACACATTATGCTTAAATTATATTCAGAGCTTAAATTACCAAGACTAAACAGCAAATGCTTCTAGCTAAGTCTGTTTCATGGTATCTTGGGTTGTAAATTTCTCAAAAAAAAAGGTTTCTAACGTTTTTGTTTTGCAGTAGAGAGTGTACCCTTTCTCACTGAACTAAAAAAAGGCACAACACTATTCTTCAATAATAACTTTAAAACTAGCTAAGGAAATGTGCTGCTCTTGACTTGTAGAACTAGAATAACCTTAATATAAGAGACTTTTAGAAAAAAGAAAAAAAGGCTTCTAGGACATTCAATTAAAAACTCAAGAGATTACACTTTTTCAGAACTCAGTGTCTTAACATATAACCAGATGCTATGTCTTGTTACTTCCCTAATGTTTTGTTTTATAATTAATTTATTTTTATTATTTATTTATTTATTTATGGTTGTGTTGGATCTTTGTTGCTGTGTGCGGGCTTTCTCTAGTTGCGGCGAGCGGGGGCTACTCTTCGTTGCGGTGCGTGGGCTTCTCATTGCGGTGGCTTCTCTTGTTGCGAAGCACGGGCTCTAGGAGCAAGGGCTTCAGTAGTTGTGGCATGTGGGCTCAGTAGTGGTGGCTCGCGGGCTCTAGAGCATAGGCTCTGTAGTTGTGGTGCACGGGCTTAGTTGCTCTGTGGCATGTGGGTTCTTCCCGGACCAGGGCTCGAACCCGTGTATCCTGCATTGGAAGGCAGATTTTTAACCACTGGACTACCAGGGAAGTCCCTTCCGTAATGATAAAGATAAAATGATAAGATAAAATAATGTATTTTATCTAAAAAGTTCAGTTGTATTTGTGTGCACTTTGGTTCACTTCCCATAAGTTTCTTTAAGATAAGTTTCCCATAAGTTTTTGTAAGGTGGTAAGGAGTGATCTGATGCAGAAGTGGCGAGTCCAGAGTTTCAAATATCTTCTCTCAGTACAGCCTAGTTTTTTTGTTTGTTTTTCAAATGTCTAAAGTAATGCTATTGAAGAACAATTTGAAAATCATTCAGGAATTGTTTTCACTTCTTTACTAAAATATTTCCTAACTTATATACCTGCTATTGTATATTGCTATTCACAATCCTAACCATGAAATAAACTACATGGAAGCTACTGAGAGTTCCTTCTTACTCATTGTGCAAAAACGAATCTGTAATTCCTGAGATAGACTAATCTTATAATGAATGTTACAAGTTTAGAGAGGCTTGAGAGAAAACTAACTACTACGGTTTTCAAGTTGCAATCTCTTTAACCTCTGCAGAAAGAAGGAGGTTGAAGAAACCCACAGCTGCGATTTTAAGACCTCCTCTTCAAAGATATTATCAAGCAATAAAATGTACCTATGTTACACAGTAAATAAAAATTTGTAAATAATTTAATAAAGTTGTTTTTGAAATTGCATGGTTGTGAGGAACTTAATTTATTGTCTGTGATTTCTCAGGAATCATATTCAGGAGTTCTTGCAAAATGAGAAAAGTCAAATCCATACATTGTTCTCTTAAGTGATGAAATTGATGATATTTTTATGGGTAGTTAACAAAATATATTTTGCAGATATTCAATGAAATGTTTATTAATTTCTATTTTGAGCCTTTTTTTTTTTTTGGAGACCAGACATGTTTTTCAATTCTCAAATCTTCTGAAGGTGCTAAAAGCTTGTAGGCCCTAGGCCTGTACTGCTTAACAGATAAATTGGCTCTTTTTTCATCCCTGCTTTAACTAGGGCAGATCAAATTTGATCTTACACATTGCACATTCAGTAAAAAGCAATATTTGAAGTTGGCAAACAACTGATACGGAACTTTTTAGCCTACCAAATTTAGAAACATAATAACATAAGCCCCCATTTTGAAATGAGTATTCAGGAAACCAATAAAAAATGAGATTTTTAAAGAAAGGAATGATCTTATTTTTAGGGAAAATTATAAACCTATCACCTGGACATTTCATTTATTCATGTTCAATTCAGTAAACTACTTTTGATTCAGAATATGTAAATTGTCTTTGGGAGTTCAATGCTGGCTAGCTAAATTACTTAGGCTATTTAAAAAAACCCAATTCAAACTTATTTTGCTGCACTATTTTCTTTCTCAGGAAGTTTCAGCTCCCCAAGTCTCCTGACACCTACAGTCTGAGAAGGTATAAGTGCTCTAAGATGAACATTAGGCACATTTTTTCTCTATTAGAACTTGAATTCAAATGCTGTATTTTATAGATAATAAGTGCTGTGAAATATATTTTTAATAATTGTAAGAAGACATAAAACATAGCCAGTGCCAGATGTAGTAGCAGTTTAAAATGAACCTATTCAGAATCATATAAGATCCAAATGTTTTCCCAGTGAACACTTCCTTCTTCCTCACCTTGAGTTAACACGATTGTTTCATACAGCTTTAAACTCAGCCTGACAATCTGAAATATGGCTTTGGAATATTGTACTCACTGATTGTTAAAGTAACATGCTTGTACTTTAACTGTTCTTGGAAGAAAATTAATCCTTCCTAGAGTAAGATAAGATCATCCGGAGACTCTACAATTTTTCATGTTCAATGTTCAGCACCCCAAATTACCAGGCATACTAGGAAAGAAAACCAAATGACCAAACACCAAAAGGGAAAAGAAAACATACCATAAGAACAGATCCAGGATTGTTGAGACATTGCGATTGTCAGACAGGGACTTGATGATAATTATAATTGGGAAGGGAGGAATTCTGTATTCATTAAGGACAGAGTTTAATTTCCTTTCAGATGGCAACTGTAGGTGTATAAAAGAAGAGAAACACAATAGGTGAACTACATATTTACCTGAACTTTCCCTGAAGGCACATCCCAGCTCACTATGACAAACAGGGAAGAAATCAAGCATAACAAGGCAGGGCTGAAGAGACAGAGACTGGAGTTCGGAACTGCCACAGTGGCTTGAAACTGAGGGGAAAATCCCCAAAAGGACTCAAATACAGAAGGATAAGTCCAAAATACCAAATATGATTACAGATTCATCTCCTGTCTTTGGCTAAGTCCTAAACTGCAAATTTTCTGGGTAAAAAAATCATAAAGCAGCATCTGGGTGGCTAAATATCTAAACATAGATTTCAGTAGTTGCCTGATGTCAGGGACACAGAGTTTTGAGCTAAAATCTTGTCAACTTAAAGGTGCTTGATAAACACATTGGGCTTTCCATTGAAACCCCAAAAAGTTCATTACTTAAGAGTAAGGAACATATCCAAGAAAAGCAACAATGCTGTAGAACTAATGGCAAACTGAAATAAATCCATCTTATCAAGTCTAAAACTGAGCCTCAATATGATTAAAATGAATGGTCAATAAATTACCAGAATAAAACTCAACATTCACTGAAGGAAAATAACAAAATAAAAAAATGCCCCAAATCCACAATGTACAGCACAGAATAAAAATTTGTAGACTTGCAAAGGAGTAGAGAACTATGATTCATAAGCAAGAGAAAAAGGAGACAACAGAGACATAAACACAGATGATCCAGATGTAAGAATTAGTAGACAAGCCCTTCAGACAAATTTATAAGTGGGTTAAAGCATACACAGAGAAGGATGGATCAAACGACGGAAGACATGGAAAATTTCAAGACAAAGTGCAAAGCTTAAAGAATATCTGGAAATTCTAGATTTGAAAAACGTAATTTCAGAAATGCAAACTCATTGGACACACAACAAAATATAGGATGAAGAGAAAGAAAGGCTCAGTTAACTCAATGACAGGTCAATAAATTTTTTTTTTCAAATTTAATTACAGTGTAAAAAAAAAGAATTTAAAAATGTAGAACAGCTTTTCCACAAAGGGTACTGGAAAAAGCGGACAAAATGCCCAAAAAAACTCCCAAAACTCTAAACATCGACCTTAAACCTTTCACAAAAATTAACACAAAATGACTCACAGAACTATAAATAAATGCAAACCTATAAAAACCCTAGAAGATAACATAAGAGAAAAATTAAGTGACCTTAAATTTGTTGACTCTTTAGATACAAGACCCAAAGTATAACCCATGAAAGAAAAACGTGGTAAGTTGGAATTCATTAAAATTAAAAAATCTTTTCTGCAAAAGACAGTATTAAGAGAATGAGAAGACAGAGTGAATAAACTACAAAATCATAACTTTTTTTCTGAGCCCATGAGCCACCAAAGATGCATGCAACTAGGTGAACTGAATTCCTGAAGTGCCACATTCCTCCCAGAAGAGATTGGACATAATGAACTGTTCCACCTTTGGCAGAGCAAGGGAGGAAGAAGTGGCTGCCATTAGAGTAGTTTGCAAGAAAACTGCTAATATTCTGGAGAATTCTTAAATGACAGGTGTGGTTAGCCTGAGAGTTAAGGTTAACTTTGATCCCCAATCTTAATGGGAGTCTGCTCTCTGCAAACTCTTTTCATTAGACCTCTCCTGAGAATTGTACAAAAGACTGTGGGCAAAACAGAACACTAGACAGGGAACTTTTAATGCCACACAGGAAGGAAACCTGACCCACATCTCCAGATCTTTTCCTCCACTACATTAAAATCCTTAATCTGCTGTGGCCATTTTACGAAATTCTCCGGTTCCCAGGAAGGGATAGAAGCAAAAGCCAACTACACATGGGGGGTGTAGGAAACCCTTAGACACACAGAATCTTATACTTAGAGAAAGTAAAGGTTTGAAACCACTGGAGGATGGTAGGAAACTCTTCTCTCCCTAAGAAAACCACTGATATAGGCCTGAATTTGACTCCCACAGAGATGTTGAGAAGGAACAGTGAGAAAGCCCCAAACTTAGCCCTGGTCTCATGCAATCTACCTAATAAATTTAATGCTGATGGGATTTCATATTCTTTAATTCATGGACAAAAGTTTGTTTGAGATTTTCAAGAAAATTTAAAGTGCTAATATAATCTGAGTTTCACAAATCTTCCTGAGACTGCTGTTTTTTGTTTGAACTTGAAACTTTTTTTCTGTTTATGCAAGACATTTTGAACAAGTTTTAATAAGGCATTTAAACATCTCTTTTCTGAAATACATGTCTCTTTAATAATTGGAAAGCAACTATTACTTTTTTTAAACTGCAATTTCAAGTTTGGAGCTAGATAATGAAGTTAAACAAGTATATTCTTCCTTGAAGATTTCTAGGTAGATGATTTCTTAAAACCTAGATCTCAAAGTTTCTTTGCATTCTTTGAATAGAAAAGCTTTAGGGGCTTCCAATTCAAAGTCTTGCCTCACAATTAAAATGACTGTAAATGCACTTGCGGGTTACACTGAAAAACCTACAAAGTACAAATTTTCCTTTAATAAGAAATATGCACCAGTCTTCTTTAGAAGCATTTAGATATCTTGACCATGAAATGCTTAAGTAAAGCTTTTTTTTTTTTACAAAAAAATGTGAATAAGTTATATATTTTACATGAGAGATAACATTGGGTGGTTTATATCATTACCGAATTCTAGTTTGACTAAATAATTTTCCTAAAATAATCTCTAATTTTGAATATATTGAAAAGAGGGCAGCAGCATAGTAAAATGGAGATTTCTTGATTGGAAGTCACCTATTCTAGCTTCCTTTCTTGAGTCTGTCACTAATCACCTGGGTGATCATATTTGTCTCAGCTTTCCCTCTGTGGGTTGCAGTACATTATCTCTCTGGTTTCTTTCACATCTGAAATTCTTTGAGTGCCAGAGTTCTTTTATTTCTGACTATTCAACCACCCTACATTCAACCCTTCTAGGGAAAGTGTCCAGCTCTAAAAGCAGAAGTTCTCACACTTATATTTGCATGATAATTGCCTGGAGATATTTATTTTTAAATGATTCCTGGCTCTACTCCCATAACTACAATTAAATAAATATGAGGTAGGTCCCAAGTTTATGAATTTTTAGCCATCATGTCTGGTCATTCTGAGTCAGTGGTCACAGATACGAGAGCCTTAAAGCTGAGAGTGTTTGTTTGCTTTTAGTAAGTTTACTCCCTAGCCAACAGAAACCTAGAGCTAGTATTATGTCAGTAAACATGGAAAGAATTGGGTTAATTTGGGACATATTGATGAAGTCTACTGAATCAGACTTTTAATTTCATTAAAATATTGAATGAAATAATGGAGAGGAGAGAGGAGTGAAGGATAAAGGTCATGTTTTTGTCTTGAGCAGCTCAATGTACAGTAAGACCTTTCACTCTGAAGGCAACAAAGGAGTATGAATAAATGGGGAATGAGTTAGGAGAATAGTCAAGACAACCAGTAAGATTTGGACATTCTTTCCTATGGAACATCCACATGAATTTCTTCAGAAGACAAATGGACATACAGGTCCAGTTCTCAGGAGAAACATTTAGATTAAATACGGAGATCTGATATTTGTCTTACTAAAATTGGTAATTGAAGTCCTGAAAAATGGTAAAGTATTCAAGAAAAACTAAGTTTTAAGGGTTCTTTGTGAAAGACTTAAAGAACACCTGTACACTTAAGGTAGCAGATATCCATGTTTAATGTGCATGAAAATCATTTGGGTGCTTTTGCAGCTTCCAAGGGCCTTACAAAAAGAGATTAATATTTTGTTATTCTGGGATGTGTGATTTTAACAGGAGTGTGATTTTAACAAGCACCCCCTAGTGATTCTGATGCAAAGGTCCTTAACCACATTTGGAAAGACACTGAATTAGAGGCTCAAGAAGCAGATATTTTACATTATACAGGTAGAAAAATAGATATGCTTGGATATATAAATATATATTTATAGAAATATCACTTAATCCAAAATAATTACTCTAACATGTTATATACTGAATCGAAGTAATTATTAACTGTTTATGAACTATAGTAACTTTTTCCAACCACAGACTAAGAACTGAGAGAGGGTTCTATTTGTGCTGTTTGTGTATATCATTTCTTCCCATTGCTTTATTGGGTGCTTAGCACATAATAAGTGTTTAATAAATATTAATTGAACTGAATTATAAGAATAAAGTTCTTGGGCTTCCCTGGTGGTGCAGTGGTTAAGAATCTGCCTGCCAATGCTGGGGACATGGGTTCGAGCCCTGCCCGGGGAGATCCCACATGCCGCAGAGCATCTAAGCCTGTGAACCACAACTACTGAGCCTGCGTTCTAGAGCCCGTGAGCCACAACTACTGAAGCCTGCGTGCCTAGAGCCCGTGCCCCACAACAAGAGAAGCCACCGCTATGAGAAGCTCGCGCACCACAAAAAAGAGTAACCCCCTCTCGCTGCAACTAGAGAAAGCCTGCACGCAGCAACAAAGACCCAATGCAGCCAAAAATAAAATAAACAAATAAATTTCTTTAAAAAAAAAGAATAAAGTTATTGGCATATGTTACTTTTTTCTCTTTTTTGCGTTACGCGGGCCTCTCACTGTTTTGGCCTCTCCCGTTGCGGAGCACAGGCTCCGGACGTGTAGGCTCAGTGGCCATGGCTCACGGGCCTAGCTGCTCCGCGGCATGTGGGATCTTCCCGGACCGGGCACGAACCCGTGTCCCCTGCATCGGCAGGCGGACTCTCAACCACTGCACCACCAGGGAGGCCCCTCTTTTCTTTTTAATAAATATCTATAATTGCAAAGAAATTGAGCATTACAGAATTGGAAAGCCTAGTACAGTAAACATGTCACTTTCTCTCAATCTTTCATTTATTAGATGTGTGAACATTGTTAAGTTCCTAATTAGTAAAAGGATAATAATAGAAACTATTGGGACATCTGCTTTTGGTAAGGGCAGACAAGGCAATTCAGACCACCTTTCCCACTGATAACACATTGAATAAAGTCTTTAAAAATGTCTGCTTGCAGGAATCAGAGAGCTAAGACAGTCAAGGTCTTCAAGAAGGAGGAAAGCCATTGAGATAAGCATGGACTTGGGGGTTACTGATCCTCAAAGGCCATTCCTGATGTGAGCAGGGCCTAAAAAGACAGGGGAAATGACCAACATATTTAACAGCCTAAGGGAATAAAGGGAGTCTCGTCTCCAGAAAAAAAAAAAAAAGGTACCTTGATAAATCTTTCGTGGTGTACTTAAGGATCATGTAGACTGACCCTCTATGAATATTGATGACCTTAAATTCCTGTAATAAGATTAAGTTAAACTGATATTACTATTGACTGTAGCCTCCTACCAGAATCAAGCATAAACAATTTCTGGAAAAGATCATATCATCCTAGGGCTCAAATTATTTTTATAACTTTTCATATAAAATGTCTCATACTGAATCAAAAATAACCAGGCACATGAGGATTAGAGACCATGTGAATGAAAAGCAAGAAAGCCAACCATAGAAATAGAAATTGATTCATAAGAATTCCGGATAAGGGAGTTATTTTAACCAGACTTTAAAATAACTAAGGATATTACATTAGAGAAAGACGAGATTGAGAACTTTGTTAGAGTACAAATAGAGTTGAAAACACAATCCTTGGAGCTATAAAACTCCTTGTATGAGTATGAAAGAAGATTAGATGTATTTGAAGAGAAAAAATAGTAAACTAAAATATAAGTCAGAAGAAAATATCCAGATTGTATATAAAAAGCCATGAATACAAAAAAAAAAGGAAAAAGAAAAATATAGAGTGGAGGATAGTATGTATAAGAAATGGAGTAAGAGGGTCTAACATATGGGTAACTGGAGTTCAAAAGGAAACTATGGAAGGAATCAGGCAGAAGCAATATTTGAAGATATGTTGCCTGAGAGTTTTATAAAACTTAATGTCTTAAAAAGACATTGTCACAGATTCAAGAAGCTCTTCCAATGACAGAAAGAAAAAAAGTCAGAAATTCTCCCCATCCCTAAAGAAAGCCATTTTTGTAACATGACCCTGTTGCCTGTGATTGCTTCTATCAGGAAGTGTAGTGTATTGTTTAACTTCCTTGAATTTACATTAGTAAGTCCATTTGTTTTGAGTAGTAAGAATAGGGAAGAAGTTTTGATGTTGAATTTCTGAGCACAGACCTCAAGAGGCTTTGGGACTTTGCCTGCCACTCCCTTGCTGCCTGTAGACTGCAAGTGAAGAAGCTGGGGTTAGCCTCCATGAGGGTGAGAGACCATATGAAGAGAGCGGCTCAACAAATAGCCAACACCAACAATTAGACACATGACTATCCATTCCCAGTTCAGCAATCAGGTGACTGCAGCTGCATAAGCCACTCCAGCGGGAAGAACAACCTAGATAAACCCAGCCCAAATTGTTTTGTTTTGTTTTGTTTTGTTTTCCACTAAAGGTTTTTACTGCTAATCACTCTGGGGAAACAGATGCAGGTTGGTGCAGGGGTGACAAGTCACAACCATGGGAAGTGTGACGGTCCCTGGATCATGGCTCCTCTAGGGCTTTCCTTTCATTCCTGAAGTAGGACCTCAGACCTCTTCTTCAGACCAAGGAGGCCCCTTCCACCCCTGCTCCTTCCAGCCGAGCTGCGGACACCAGGTGGGAACTAGTGGACCACTGCAGTGTGCCCTAAGCGGTTCATATACTTCCAAAAGAACACTAATAAAAGAGTGGATAAATATCAAACTAATAGAGGGGGAGATTGATTGATAAAACAGTTACTCCAAAAGAAGGCAAGAGGGGGCAAGAAAAGAGCATACAACGGTCAGGGCAAATAATAATATAGATTTTAACATAAATGTGTCAGTAATTACCTTTAAATTAAATGGAAAAATCATTCCACTTAAAAGATAAGGATTATCAAACTGGAATTAAGAATAAAACTCAACTGCATACTAATTGCAAGATATATACCTTAAATATAACAATACATAATACTCGTTAGCTGTCAGGAAAATGGCTATCTTTAAGGAGGAGTGGTCATTGGAAGGGGGTATCAGGCTATCTTTAAGGGAGGAGTGGTCATTGGGGTATCAGGATCTTTAGGGGTGCTGGCAATGTTCTGCTTCCTAATATGCTTACTGGTTAAACAGATGTCCACTTTGTAATAGTATATAGATCTCTACGTTTATGCACTTTTCTGTGTGTATATATTTCACAATTTTAGAAGTTTAAAAAACCACACTATCATAAACGTCTTATAAGGATCAACTGATATAGGGCATGTAAGGATTATGCTTATTTTCTAACACATCAAAAGCACTTAATAAGTGTGTGTAGGTGTCATTATTTTTTCATACTTTATGTTATCCAAAAATATTACTAACAATTTTTCATCTGACAAAATAATTCAAATAGATATTCTGAAGTGTCAGCTAAAAAAAAGAAAAATAGCCAAACTGACCAGGAAAGAAGAATCAAAATGATTACCTGTCCTAACAAATATTAAAATATATCATATATAATAATTAGTAAGAATAATACTGGTGTATGTCTCCAAGAATATAATGGATAAAGTAATATATATTTAATTAAATACATGTCATATTTTATTAAAATAAATTAACATTTCAGATTTGTTGAGAAACAGATTTGTTAGAAAAATAAAATATGCATGACTTGGCATTATTTTTATTTCAGCAGCAAATACCTTCTCACTTGACATCCCACTCCCTCCACTGCCCCTGCTGCTGGTTCATCAGTTTGCTCTCATGGTACTCTCATGAGAGTAATTACACTCTCAACTTGAGAAGATTCACCTTTACCAAGGGTTAGTCACCTTTTTGTTTCATACTTATTCTTCCTCAAAGCAGGATCTTTGAGTAAAATATTTCCAACCAAGTGCTGTATCTTGAAGTTATTTCCTTTAGCATCTTAATTGTGTTCTTTTTAATTATCTTTTTTTTTCCACATAATTTAAAGGGCAAGCTATTTCTTTGGCAAAAGTAGAATGGATAACATTATGGCTGAACTGCTATATGCAATGACATTGGGATAACTGGCTTATCATTCAGTAAACAAAAACAGTAGCTTAAAAATCACCTATAAACTAGACTTAATGCCAGATGAATTAAAGGCATATTTTTAAACAAAAGCATACATATGGTAGCAGAAAATATAGGTGGGTTTTTATGTGCCCAAGAGAAGAGAATACAGGGGTTTTTTGGTAACAGTTTTATTGAGATATAATTCTCATACCAAACACTTGGTATATTTAGTATATTCACATAGTTGTGCAAACATCACCAAAATCAATTTCAGAACATTTTCATCATCCCCAAAGGAAATTCTGTACTCTTTAACTACTATTCCATCCCCCCAACCCTGCCAATCCCCAGCCCTAAGCAACCACTAATTTACTTTCTGTCTCTATAGATTTCCCTGTTCTGAGCATTTCATATGAATGGAATCTTATAGTGTGTGGTCTTTTGTGACTAGTTTCTTTAATTTAGCATGTTTTCAAGGTTCTTTCATGTTGTACCACGTAACATTGCTTCATTCCTTTTCATGGCTACATAATATTCAAATACATGATGCATAACATTTTATTTACATATTCATTATTTGTTGGATATTCGGGTTGTTTCCACTTTTTGGCTATGCTAAATAACATTAATCTGGACAGTCATATACAGATTACATTTCAAGTATTGTACTTTTCAACTATAGAAATTCCATTTGGGTCTTTTTTTTATAATTTCCATCTCTTTCCTGACATTTTCTACTTGATGCACAATTGTCTTCATGCCTTCCTTTATTTCTTCAATCATGCTTCCCTTTCATTCTTTGAGCACGTTTACAATGGCTACTTTGAAGTCTTCTTCTGTTAAGTCTGACATCTTGTCCCTCTCAAGGGAAGTTTCTGTTGCCTGCTTTTTTTTCCCCCTCCTGTTGTGTGGGTCACACTTTCCTGAATCTTTGTGTGTCTTGTAATTTTCTGTTGAAAACTGGATATTTTAAATAATATATTGTAAAAACTCTAGAGGGTGTACTTTTGCTTCAGCTGTTTGTAATTATGTTTTGTTGTTTATTTGTTTAGTCACTCAATGGACTATTATAGTGAAGTCCACTTCTCTGACAGTGTGAAGACTGCTATGTTCTTCAGAGAGCACAGGCTGGGCATGCACACAGTCACCCTGGGAAGACAGTTGTTCTAGGAGGGCTCTCTTCAGACTCTCTTTTTCCTCGATCACATCAGCTATTAAGCTCTATTAATTACCAGTCTGTGTTTAACAAAACATAGGGGCATTATTGCTCCCTAGACTGAGACTGACCCACTTAAATTTAAGTTGCTTTATGGGCATAATTCTGGAGGTAAATGTTTTAGGTTTGTTTTGACCCAAGGAAGGCTCTTCTAAGCTGTCTTTCTCTTGTAAACTTACTGGCCTATGATTTACCTAATATCTCTTATGAAGCTATCAGCCTCCTTTTAATTGCTTTCTACCAAAACCTTCACTGTTTTTGAGAGCACCCTTAGAATTGAACTTCCTCAAACTCTTTCAAATAAACTCAATATGTTTGCTTGTTTATTGTCTTGTATTTATTTATTTATTTTTACCCAGAGAGCATATGGTTTGCTTTTCCCTCTGTGCAAAAGCTATGAGCCATGGCTTTGAAACTGGTTGTGGGGACAGTGGCATGATTGTCTCTGAGTGATCCTCTAGATTTAGAAGAAATCTTGATTCTTTTGTATGTCTTCTTTGGAAAAATGTCTATTCTGTTTTTTTCCCCACTATTATTATATATTATATATATTATTTTATATATATATATATATATATGTATTTTTTGAATCACTTTGCTGTATACCTGAAAATAACATAACACTGTAAATCAACTATACTTCAATTAAGAAAAAAAAAGAAGAAATTAAGAGGAAAAAGAATTCCCTTAGCCAGGAATGGGAGAGTGGAATGAACAGTTTCCCCAACTTTTCAGAGCACTGCATGAAGGACTTGCTTTGGTTTCATCGTAACCAGAAACCTGCAAAGCTGAGATGTCTGAAGATAGTCGGGAACAAGGAAGAAGGGCAGGGCTTGCCGATATCAGCCACACAATTGTAGTGACCATGTTTTCCTGCTCCTCAGAGGACCCTATTATTTCACCACTGAAGAAACCAATGGCCAGCACAGGTGCCACATACTCCTTGCAGGTTTTACCACCGAAGTTTTCACATTCACAGACACCAGATATCTGAGTCTCTCTCTGCTCCCTCCTCCACCTCCTGTTGAAGCCCACACCTGCACTAAGCCTCAACCTCTGCTGATGCACATGCAAACACCAGCCTAGACACCACCTCCCACAGCTGACCCCCAACCCTGTGTGTATATTCCAGGCTAACCCCTGCAGCTGTGCACACACTCCTGTCACCAGCCTCCCCTGCTATGCACATGCTTATGGCAAGATCCTATAACCACATGAGTGCACACTGACAGCCAGGTCCCCTGCCGCTGCTAGTACTCACACAGTTGTCCCCAGCCCCAGCTGCTGGCCCTGGCCCACCTAAGGGTCCATTGCTGGATGAATGGATAAAAAAGGTGTGGTATATATACACAAAAGAATATTATCCAGCTATAAAAAAGAATGAAATCTTGCCATTTGCAACAACATGTATGGACCGGAAGGGCATCATGATAAATGAAATAAGTCAGACAGAAATACAAGCACTGTATGATTTCACGTATATGTGAATCTGAAAACAAACAAAAAACAGGCTTATAGAGAATAAGTTGGTGATTGCAAGAGGTTGGGGTGGGCAGTTAGGGGGTGAGACAAATGGTTGAAATTTTTCAAAATTTAAATAAATTGAATATTTTTTTGTTGTTTTAGAAAAGAAATAAGAGCTGTGAATTTTCCACAAATCTGAGGAAAGATTTAGACATTCAATCTCATGAAGGTCTTAGGTCTCGAAAAATATTCAACATAGTTATTTTCTTCAAGACACATTATAACAAAACTGTCAAAAATCAGAGAAAGAGTAACTTTTAAGGGATCTCTAAAATGGTATCAGCAGAATTCTCAGGAGAAACCTTATGGGTCAAGTGAGAGTGGAATAATATTTTCAAAGAAAGAAAGAAAAAACTGCCAACGAAAAATACTTTACCCATTAAAATTGTCCTTCAGAAATGGAGAAATAAAGACCTTTCAGAAAAACAAAAGCTGAGGGAGTTCATCACACTAGACCTGCCTTTCAAGAAATGCCTTGGAAAGGAGGTCCTCAAGCCAAAATGAAAGAATGCTAATTAGTAACATAAAAACATATGAAAATATAAAACAGTGGTAAGGATAATCATATAGCCAAATTCAGGATACTCCAATTCTGTATTTGTTGGTGTATTAATTCCTTAACTCTAGTATAAAAGCTAAAAGACAGAAGTATTAACATAGCTATAAAAATTTCTTAATGGATATACAGTATAAAAATGATGTAAATTATGATATCAAAAATATGAAATGTGTGGGGTGTAAAAGAGAAGATTTTTGGTATGGATCAAAGTTAAGTTGTTATCAGATTTAGAAATAATGTTATAAGACATTTTATGTAAGCCTCAGTGTTAGCACAAAGCAGACCCTACAGTATCTATGAATGAGGTAAAGAGAAGTGACTCAAAGCATGTTGTTGTGGAATATCATCAAATCACAAAGGAAGATAGCAAGAGAGAAACAAAGGAACTACAGAGTCAGCTAGAAAACAATTAACAAGATAGTGTTAGTAAGTTCTTACCTATTAATAATTACTTTAAATGTAAATAAATTAAATTCTCCAACCAAAAGGTATTGGTGGATGAATGGATAAAAAACAAGACCTCCTACATGCCTCCTACAAAAGATTCATTTCAGATTAAGGACATACGTAGGCTCTAAGTGAAGGGATGCGAAAAGATATTCCATGAAAACAGAAACCAAAAGAGAACAGGGGTAGCTATACTTATATCAAACAACATAGACTTTAGGTCAAAAATTAACAAGAGAAAAAGTTGGTCATTATATAATGATAAAGGGGTCCATTCATCAGGGAGATACAACAAGTATAAATACATATGAACGCAACATCAGAGCCCCTAAATATGTTGGGCAAATACTACCAGATATGAATGGAGAAATTCCAAAAATATACATAATAATATATAATAATAGTGGGCAAAGGAACAGAATAGACATTTTCCCAAAGAAGACATACAAATGACCAACCCGTACGTGAGAAGGTGCTCAGCATCACGAATCATTAGGGAAACGCCAATCAAAACCATAATGAGATATTACCTCACACCTCCTAGAATGACTATTACCCCAAAAACAAGAGATATAAACTGCTGGTGAGGATGTGGAGAAAGGGGACTCCTTGTCACTGTTGAGGGGAATGTAAATTATAATGTAAAATGTAAGCCGAATACGTCTGGACATCTAATATTCAAGCATAGTGACTCCAGTTATTAATACTATGTTGTCTATTTGAAAGTTGCTAAAGGGGTAAATCTTAAATGTTCTTACCATAACAACAATAACCAAAAAAAGTAATTATGTAAGATAAAGGATTTGTTAGTTAGCCTTACTGTGGTAAACATTTCACAATTTGTACATCAAATCATCACATTGTATACTTTAAACTTACACAATGTTATATGTCAACTTTATGTCAATAAAGCTAGAAAAAAGAATGTAAGGAAAAAGCAGTAAATCTAATTATAGAAAAAGGTAAAATGTGTGTATGTGTCTAAATTTAAAAAGCAAACAAAAATATTTGCAAAGATAAAGTTTTATTATCTTCAATATTATGAAAACTTTGGCAAATCTCTAGGATAAAGATAAACACTCTAAGTAAACGAACAAAGAACACAAACTGGCATTTCATAAGATGCATATAGCAAACATATGTAAATATGGAACCTCACTAGTAACAAGGAAAATAAAAAAGAGAAATACTTTATGTCCACAAATTAGAAAAGTTATAGGTAAAATATTACTCAGCAAGTATGGAATAAACTGGGAAAATATACTACTGATGAGAGAGTAAGTTCACATAAATTTTGGCAAAAGGAATCAACATCATATTAACAATGTGCACAACTTTTCTATGTTGCATTCACTTTATTTAAAAATGTTAGCACAGTGGTGTGATGTATGGTTGATGTGTGTGTGTGTGTGTGTGTGTGTGTGTGTGTGTGTCTGTGTGTGTGTGTGTGTGTGTGTGTGTGAGTTTTCCCTACCCTCTTGCTGTGGTTTGTTAACATTTGTATTTCTCTAATCAGGAGAGCATATTTCAGATGTAGATAGTTAACATCTGAAAGCCTCTTATCAGAAACCCACATGAGATCCAATTAACTTTATTTAAGATCAATGATAAAAGCTTTGCTAATTGACATAATTGAAGATAGCAATGATTATTCGCTGGTGAAATGAGTGGTGCTCAAGATATGAGTTTTACTAGAAATAATGCAGTGAGTTTTGCTCTTGCAGAACATAAGAATCTATGTTCTTGTGAGAGCAATAGCCTATATTCTTAGGAGTTGTGTCCCATGCTTATGATTGTAATCATTTGTGTGTTGATCACTTTCCAGAGGATTTTGTTGCCTAACTCCAATTAAAATGTTAAATGAATCCTGCCCTTGCAATATTGCTGCACTGAAGCTAGTGAATCTTTCTTTCAAAGGGCTATTACAAGAGCCTGTAGGATAGAGAGCTGGTGCTTTGTTGAGCTTACAGTTTGAATGATGCTTTTTTATGCCTCCTTGCTATGTTCTTACATACACAGAATTTAGCCTTGAATCTTCTTTTATTATAACTTGTTACTTTGTTTTGAAGATGTTTGTTGAGAATAAGACCTAGAGCTCTCACCTACCTTAATTCTTGGAGGTAATGGTTATCTATCCAAAAGAATCTAATAATTAAGAATGAGCAAAATCACAATACCTTATTCTAAACAAATAATTAAGGGTGTGTGTAAAAGTTAACTTCAATATCTTTATCAAAAAGTTTACCATGGGAGAACATATGCAATTTAAATGTTCAACGATTGTTGGAGAATTGATTAATTTGTAGTTTATTCTGAAATGGAGTATTAAGCAGCTTTTAAAAATTAGGGCATTGAAAAGTATTCAACGATAGGAAAAAGTTTCAGGGCACACTGTAAGTGAAGAAAGTCATATTAAAACAATATTTACAACATGAAAATATTTAAGAAAATCTATAATTATTCTTCTGTGAGTATAATATTGATTGTTTAGAAATATGAAAGATGTATGATTTGATGAACTCTAAATTTTTTGTAACTCTTTCATCACCAAATACCAGGGTTTACAAAAGTGTAGTCCATGAACCACATGCATCAGAATCACTTGGTTTGTTCGTAAAATGCACACGTCCAAGCTCCATCCCAAACTTATCAAATCACAATATCTTGGGGGGTGTATTAGCTAATTATCAACAAATTATATCAAAACATAGGGGCTTAAATGCACAAACATTAATTAATCAATGTTACTGATCTTGAATCTAGGTACCTCTTAGTGAGGGTGCTTCTCACTGAAGGTGTCCCATGAAATCAAAGTCAAGCTGTTGGCCAGTGATTTAGTCATTTCACAATTTTCCTGGGACTGAAGAATCTGCTTCCAAGCTCACTCACATAGCTGTTGGTAAGCTTCAATGGATCTACTTCTAAATGAGCGCTGTCATGCCTTAGTTATCTGCCATGGGGGCCTTTCTGTAGACTAACTGAGTCCCATCATATCTGGTAATCTGAGAGAGAGGGAGGGAGAGTACCCAAGATAGAAGCCACAGTCTTTGTGTAACCTAATCTTGAAAGTGACATCCATCATTTCAGTCAATCAGTAAGTGTAGCCAACAGTTAAAAGGAAGAATTAAGGAAGGGCGTGACAGAGCATGGATTATTGGAGACCATCTTATAAAATTTCCTAGCATGGGCTGAGACCTCAAATCTAAACTTTTAACAATATTATTAAAGGATTCATATACAAACTATTTATTTCCCAAATCCCTTTCATAGAACAAAAAATCCATTATTAGAATCTGACATTCATTTCAGCTCATGGATTGGTTTCCTCTGCATCTAGCCTTCTGCAGAGATAATTGTCTGTCTTATGTCTCATCTAAGATTATGACGTTCTTGGGCCAAGACCAGAACTCCAGTTTTCTTAGCTGCTAAAGAGATACACCTTTCACTTCACTAACCTTCCGCTCTGTTTACTCTTAACTTTATCTAGCTCATGAAGTCATCCTTCTTTGTGAACAACTGCATGAGTTGTCATGTTGAACAATAGCAACAAAAACTCCAAAATCCACTTTGGAAATAAACACAAAATGACCGTGGTCTGTAATAAACAGAAAATTCCTATGTGATTGTAACATATAATTTGTTTGAGGAAACTGGCAGAAGACAGCCTTTGATAGTACAAAATATATTTTTTTTTCCTCTCAATAATGTGTTTCCAAAATGACGGCATGTAAACTGAATATCTATAACTTGAATCACATACCATATGGACTAATGTGGCTAGCCATTTAAAGGGGATATTTGGTATAGCCATCTTCATTATTCACAGATTCCATATTTGCAAACTTGTCTACTTACTGAAATTTATTTGTAACCCCAAAGTCAGCACCTGTGGCACCTTTGTGGACACACACAGAGCGGTGAGAAATTTAAGTTGCCCACTCTCCTAGTTGAAGTCTAAGAAGGTGATGCTCTGCTTTCCTGTTTTAGTTATTAATTGTAAAGAAGTCTCCTTTTTGCAGTGTATTTGGCACATTTTTGTGCTTTTTTATTGGAGATCTTGCCATTCAAAATGGCCCGAAGCATAATGTCGAAGTGCTGTCTCGTGTTCCAAAGGGCAAGAAGTCTGTGCTGTGCCTTACAGAGAAAATACATGTGTCAGACAAGCTTTGTTCAGGACTGAGTTATAGTGATGCTGACTGTGAGTACGATGTTAATGAATCAGCAATATGTATTAAATGTGATGCCTTTAAGCAGAAATGCACATAAAACAAGGTTTTTTTTTCTATTGATTGGTTAATGAAAATTTTGTCACCACAGGCTCACAGGAACCTAACTCTTTATTGCTCCTAGGAGCAATGGTTTTAGTATTCACTAATTCAGGGTTCCCAGAGACTTTATAGAGCATAACTACTGCAAACAATGAAAACCACCTGTAAATACTTTTTCAAAGCAAGTTCCTCTGAAACTTTATATTTGCATTTTGCATAAAGGATCTAATAAAATCTGGAAAAATGTGGAGGGGAGCACAGTTGATTGATTCCTAATTCCAGTTCATTATGCTTAAATTCAGCTAGAGTCTAACTGCCATGTTTATAAAAGTCTTGGCTGGGGTGTCAGGCTTCTAGTGTACTCTGCCTCTGTCAGTCTGTGTCACAACCTTCATGGCAATTAACTGTGCTTTTGTCTGCTAATTATCATTATCTCACTATGTGGCCATTATTGTTCTGATGTCCTTAGGTTGAAGCTCAAGCATCCATCAGTCACCGAAAACAACTGCACAGGAGGAGCCTTAGGGAGGCTAGTCTGAAAGTCCTTACCTGAGCTCTGTTTTATTTTACTCTATTTCAGCACTGAACACAAAACTCTTCATGACGCAGTTCTTTAAAAAGTACTCCTTTATCCACTTGATTAAAGTGAATTTGAACTAGTTTTTTTTCGCGGGCCTCTCACTGTTGTGGCCTCTCCCGTTGCGGAGCACAGGCTCCAGACGCGCAGGCCCAGCGGCCATGGCTCACGGGCGCAGCTGCTCCGTGGCACGTGGGATCTTCTCGGACCGGGGCACGAACCCGTGTCCCCTGCATCAGCAGGTGACTCTCAACCACTGCGCCACCAGGGAAGCCCTGAACTAGTTTTAAAAACGGGAATAGGATACAAGTGTTGCTTCACACCTGAAGATTTATCCAGCTACCTCGTACACTAAAAATAAGCAACAACTAATTATAAAACTAAGGTATGTGTTATCTGATTGAAGCATTCTTGCCGTTGAATGACCTTCTTTTCTTCAAGTCATTTGGAACCAAGAGGGTGGTGTTTGTGAGTTTGTTTAAATGGCACTGGATGCAAGGTATAAGAAAGTCAAATCAAATCAGATGTGTCTGGAAGAGACATATTTATTTTCCTGTGATGCTCTTCCTTTTTCTGCTTCTTATATTAAAGCCACTTCCACCAAATCCTCATGATGTGCATGGAAGAAGCAACAGGAGCAGATAAATGCCCTTTCTGGAGTTTTCAGAACTGTTGTATGCTGAGTCTAACCTGATGTTGTATTCCACACATGTCTCCAAAAAGTCAAAAGCATTTTCAGCATTGATTTCCCTTAAGAGTTATCAGACTCTGTTCAGATTGGTTTAATGAGTGTAAGAGGTGACCTTGTGTCCACATAGATACTACTGTATTAGACCTAGAAGCAAAACTTCACATACGTGTGTAAATAATTACCTTGGGGGGTGAATAGGGGGTTATTGAGGGTCTCTGCTTAGATGCTACCTAGGCCAATGGGCAGGAGAAATTTTTCACTGCCTTATAATGATGATTATTTGCAAAATACGTGAGCACCAGTAATTCATTCATGCACTGATACAGAGTAGGGACTCAGTGCAGTGGTATTAAACTTGCTGCTGGCAGTGTTAATTGATTCGTTTGGAACATTTCCCCCCGAGAGTATCCCAATGACAACTTCCCTGAGCAAGAAACTGACACCCAGCCAGTCCCGGATATGCGGGGACACGTGTGAGGATGTTGTCGTCAAAATAAACCATTTTTGTCTCCTGGCAGGGGCTGGTTCTCCCAGGAACACTCCCCAATCCTGGGAGCTTTAGTGAGAAGCTTCCTTTCTTGGCAGAGATGGCAGGCAGTAAGCTTCATGTCTTTTCTGTGGGATGGAAAAGAGGGACTGGATTATTTGTTGCATTTTAAACTTGTGGCTGTTCTTCTGGGGAAAAAAGTTGGGGAGGTGCTGATCAAGCTTAGCATTTGATCCGTGTGACCCTGTTGGTGAAAAGAAAAAACAAATGTCTCTCATCATAACACTTACTGACATCCCCTCAACATGACCCAAATCTATCTCTCCTGATACATAATGTCTGTTTTCCCAACTACATGATGAACTATGGGCAGATTCTCAGTTTTGGTCATTTTGTTTCCCAGCCCCTGCTAGAATACAATGCCCAGCATGTAATAGACAGGGAAGAAGGGTTAAAGGAAAGAATGAAAACAAAATATCTAAATGTGAAATTCAGAAACACTGTTAAGGGATTTTGTCCAAAATTTCACAGAACTTTAAAAATTGCCTCAGTTTGTAGTCTCCTTGGGAGAACATGACGGCTTGCTTTATTCTTTTTTCTTTGAAATTTTGTTTTGAGTCTAAAGTACCACTTTTCCCTAAACATGTTAAGAGTATGCATGTATATGTATGAATATTTCCTGGAGAATTTCTGGCCAGGCATTTTTTGTCATATACTTTTACTGGAAAACATATATATATATATATATATATATTAATTGACTACGTGCAGAAAAATAATCAATCTAAAAAATTTAGAAGTAATGTTTCTGTCAGGAACACAAAAGCCTTCAGAGAGGAGAAACAATTCATTTTAACTAGTAATTTGCCATGTAATATATTTGCATTATCAACATTTCCATTTTGTGAAAGTGCCTCTACTAGAGAAACGCACCACACAAGGAGGAGGGAAAGAGCTTAAAATTTCTTTCCAAGTTTAAGCAATCCAGAAATCTGGGAAAAACAGCAACAAAAAAACTCCTTTC